>NC_061876.1:4247424-4550454 GCF_905147765.1 Vanessa atalanta | reverse complement strand
TTAATGGGAACTCTTCCACAATCCAAAATGAGTAAATAATCGTCCACAATGGTCTGTCTTCGTAAAGCAATAAGAATACCTTTTGAATTCATTAGTGTGTTTACGTGAATAAAAATATTTAAAGTTCTTTGGTTAGGCAAAGTTAATACAAAACATAGAATGTTTCGCCCCTTGAGTGTGTATTGAAATCTCATATGTAATAACACAGGATTGTTGGGCTGAAATAATATTAATAAAATATACTTCTTAAGTTATATATACTTCTCATAATTATATTTAATTAAAGTTAATACCGCAACGATTCCATTCATGGGAAATAATTCTACCAAAGGTCTATGAACACACGTGTGTCTCATCTCATACGTTGATATACCAACTTGAACTTCAATCATTTCGCAATCGCATATTTTTTCCCTACGAAAGCTGAATGGCACAGGTACTGAATATATGCAACTCAAAACGAACGCAAATTCAACCTCTTCAGATCGTACACAAAGGTCAGGAGCATGGAGACTAATATTCAATGGTTTATTGGGACGACATTCTCGAAGACCTTTGTTCAGTCTGAAAAAAATCCGCAGATATACGGAAACTAAAGTTATTATTAAGAAAATTTCGACCTCTAATAAGCTCTCCAGCAACTTTACAACAGGAACTCTTTTAACCAACTTTACTGTAGAATATATAGGCTGTGCACAATCATAGGTTTGCGTATAGGTACACACATAAAAAATTATGCGTGTCCATAAATAAACTGCCAACTTGTCAACTGTGAGCTTGTGAAATTTTTGTAACAGAAAAACCCAATAACTTCTTTAAGGACAGGATTGACTTTGCCATGATGACGAGCCATTAAGTTAAATAAGCTGAGCTAATTTACAAGTTTCTTTTTTAACAAATGATTTTATAATCAATATAACATAGACAGATAAGCTATACGAACTCTTCTACGTTAACTATGTTCCAGACGCAGTGGTTACTCAGAACGATAGGGCACTTAATTGATATTGTACGTTTAATCTGAAAATAAAATTGTGAATTTATCGTGCTAATATTAAAAACGTGAAATGAGGAGTTTTGTTGCTAACACTATGACGCCCGATAGAAACCAAAAGAAATATGAAATAACCTTTCAAGTTATAATTACTTTCTGTAAACTTTTCTTTTAATTATGTCAGATGTCAATTGGGTTTTCCTTTAACAATATTTACTTTTAAAACATTTCTCATTTATTAGTAAATTATATTAGAATTAATTATATTACAAGAGTTTAAATGATTTATTATGTAGATTCCTCTTTTTTATTCCTAAAAACTTTCGTGTAGCCACTTTTGACAAACTACAAAATGGCCAACTTAGATCGTGTATATATAAAAACCATAAATAGTAAGTTACGTTTTTAACGTGGTTTTGAAGATAATTAATTAGTGCAGTGGTTGGATTTGAGTCCGTCATCTTATGCTTATAAGTTCTAAAATTGCATTTTTTCAAGACTAATTTGGACCTTACTTTGATAGTTGGGTATATTCCATCGTACCAAACGATGCAAATATTTTTATCTATTGGTTGTATCTCTTCCACTTCCTCATATTCTGTACGAAACAGAACGGTGTATTTGATATTTATTTGTCTAGAACCGGCCCCGTCTGCTGTTACCGTCAGTTTTACTTCGCAGTGGTTGGATGGTTTCAGACTATTCTGCAACAATAAGTTACATTTATTGGAAATTAGTAGATTTAAGTAAATATTTAAATCAGTGATAATGATATGATAATCTTGGAACTAATCGTAATCAAATCATTATAAATATATGACTTTTAATGGCTATTTTGTAACACACACAATTTCAATGGAATAAGTCTTGTTTTTATTTTCTAGTTGAAAGACAGATGGATGTACCTACGATGGATGTACCTACAACAATGAAGGATAAATAAGACTGAATATATTAAATTACTAAAAAGTAATAAATTTTCTATAAGAAAATCTCATTGTCTTTGATTTTTTATAAATAATACACAAAATAACTGATTTTCATTTTCATTTAAAGACCAATTTAATTAGTATGCATCCTATTATTACAATATTACTCACAATCGAAGGCTCCATTTCAAATTTATCTCCTTTGAAATCATCGCCCATGCCGTCTATGGTGTGATACAATTTCGATGTAAAATAGCACGATCCATAGTTATATAACGTGACATTAAACGTCACGTTTTCTCCAACCAACGCATCGTGAATGTTCAAAGTCTTTGGTAATACCTAAAGTTGATAAAATAATGTAGCAATTTCTATATAGTTATCGACAAAAATGATCAAAATAAAAAAATATGCAATGAGAGTACTCTTAAATCCGGTAGCTCCGAAAATCCATTTATTTGAACAAATACTTCAGTTGGCTCACCTATTGGTCTGGAAACATGTTATTGGTACTTGTTTATATTAAAGATAGTAAATCATAAATCTATAAAAGCCAATTTCATTTTGGAAAAAGACAAGCAGGTATTCATTTATTTAGTTTTATTTTCAATATAGTGTCAATAGAGTTGAATATGAACAGCGAATTGGTGTAATTTATCCTTAACTGGTATATTTCTTATACATAAATGACTTTTTTATTGTAGTAGTGGCATAACCTTCTCAAATACGACAGTGTATAGATGAGTTATTTCATTATCAATTGTACGAATACAACCAAAAAGGTACGAAATGCGTTTTTCCGATAAGCTGTAGAACTTTTATTAGAATCAAATAAGTTAAATATTTTTGCTTTCCTGAATAAACATTTTGTCTCAACCACAAATATGGGCTTACAAAGTGATATCGGTACGGTTATGAGCTGAACCAGGTGAAATTCTGCCTTTTGACAGTATGATGCACATGCAACATAGTACTTACTTGCCGTTGATCAGACAGACAAAGCTACACGTCACAGTTGTTCTGTACACTTTGTTCGGTTCTTTGGGGAAGAACCACCAATGGTAGCGAACTATTTCTTTAGGTAATAACACTAAAGATCCACAGTTATCAGCTCCCAACCATGAAACGTTGTTTAGAATCCGCATACTTTTCGTCAAAATGAAAATATAATTTAATTAGTTCATTCCATCCTAAAGGTATATAGTATAAAGATACCTTCATTTTGAAACCATAATCTATAACTAGCCTGATTTTGTGGATAATATCTTACAATAAACTTGTAAAATATTATCCAAAAAATCAGGCCTAACGATGCAGATACCAACCTTTTGTTTGTATACATCAATATTGGATGAAATTGTCGTAATTAAAAATTTTAATAATATATACATAGGTTCTAAAGCATAAAACAGTATACAAATAAATACAAACTGTATTTCCATCCTAGTAAGGTTATGTAGGTATGCAGTACAATAGTTAGTGCAGCCAGTTATTGTCGGTTGAAACTCATACATTGCGTGTGTATCTGGATTGTATCCGTGAGACATCATCTCAACTTGACTTATTTCCGCACTAGCGAAAAAACATATACGAGCCTGTTTGTAACAGTAAATTTTATTAGTTCATTAAAGTTACGATTGCTACTAATTATAAAAAATATAAAAAAATGTATACAAACGTAAATATTGAACAAAAAATTATATTCTTACTTTTTGATTTCTGTTTATAATGAGGTCCCAATTTTCGCAGTATTCACCAAACGACAGTGGCTCAAAAGCTACCGTAAGTATTTGCCATCCACGTCCTGTGACGATCCCACACATAGGCATTACGACAAAATTCCTATAACACATCACTTGAGTCATAACAGTTTTATAAAATATATTTAAAAAAAATATTCATGTAATTTTAGTGTACTAACGTTTTTGGTGGCGTTACTAATTTGAAGTGCATGGGTATATCCAATTTATTCGATAGTAAAAAATTACTAAAAGCCGTTCGAGAAGGAACTGTGGGAGGTAGAATTATCTAGAAATATTAAAAAGTGCTTTTAACTTACGAATAAAACATAGCAATGTCATTGAATTAAAGACTAATTATTAATTAACCTCAGTTACTGTCAAGGCCGTTTATATGCACCTTTATAATGTGCTGAAAAAGTGGATCGGTGGATGGGAACTGGTTATTTAACTCTCATGTAAACTTGTACTCAATTTATGGTAGTAATTAACTACTCAAAGTGGTTATAATTAAGATTACAGATATATACCTGTTCTAATAAAAACTTTATAGCCTATGAATACGCACACTGATTTCACTCTGCAATAAATAATTTGACATTTGGAATAATAAATCAAAGAATCGTGTACCTAACAATTTTGATAATGGTACTAGATTTGCTCTTTTTGCAGATCAGTTCTATTGGTTTTCTAAATGTATATAAATTTATATCATAAGAACAAATCACAGTATGTAACTATAACATGAAAGAAACCTCCAGCAAAATTTTAACATAGTCACGCAGAGTCATATAATCTTGTTTCTTAAATCCTTGTCACTATTAACCAAAAGTTAAATAAGTTGTCCTGTTCGCTAGTTAAACCATATTTAAATATAATTTATAACGCTACATTTCCTTTTAATGCGGATGATATTAATATGACCAAAGACCAAACCTATAACAAATACGATGCTTTTTTTCCAATAATTCATGAGACTAGATACAAAATCCAATACTCTTACACTATTGGCGAAAACATATCCCTCGAGCCTAGGTTACGCTGGCTTATTCGCTCTTTAATCTGAAATATAATAATAGACACTAAGTATGCTCCAATAGCATACTGATACTACCTCTGCTGGACAGTTCCATTCTGTACTCCATTCAGTGCAAGGAGACCATGTGTTGCCCACACACGGTATTCTGAACAACGTATGTTTTATTTTAATTACATCTGAATTTTCTTCATTGTATATCTTGTACTGATAATCCCCACATAATAAATAGCTATAAACTTCGTTGTCAGCTTTTGGCCTAATAGAGATACCATATAATAAAATAAAGTCAAGGAAACAAAAATAGCAATGTTTTTCGAATACCGAATATTTTTACCTGAATCTTACAGTAAACAATCTGGATTCATTAGGTGGAATCACAGTTGTAATGGGATCAATGAGGAAAACATTGTCAGAATCTGTGGGCATGCAACTGGGTTTAATTAACAATATCTATACTATCTCTATAGTCTACTTATCTCCATAAAAAAACCCCATGACTTGTGCGCACTATCTGCCTATTATAAATCCGAAGTAAGATTTGGATTGAACTAACTCTTTATTACAACCATAAAGCAAAGTGCACCGAAGTTTTTATATTTTATTCATTTATGCTGACTGGAAAATGGTCCACCTAATGGCAAGTGGTCATCATTGCCCGTAAATATTACCTACTGTGAGAAACATTAATCCCTATTCATTTTTAATCGCCTTGAACCCGAACAAAACAATAGTAAGTATCGTTGTTTGCCGATAGAATATTTATGATGGTGATTACCCAGACGGGCTTGCAAAAAGCCCTACATCCAAGTTAATGTAATAAGTATTGTTTGATATGTCTTGACGAGTAAAAACATGCTTTACGAGATTACCTTTTTCAAGATGGCGCATAATGAAATTCTTCAAAAAATATTGGCGAACAAAAATACATATCCATAATAAATAACAAATTGAAAGCAGAAAGATAATTTGTATTTTTTATTATCTTTGCAGTCGTCTCACGCACACGAGCGTCACTTACACTAATGTATGCCGATAATTTAACGTGGAATCCTTCGTGAGTAAATAGATTTATAACTATTCTATTTATCACTAACCTGGAAGCCACTGTATACAACCGTCTTCCTGCTTATGATTGGTAACACACAATGTTTTTGATATATTCAAGGTCATATCTTTAACACTTCCTGTACCAAAGTCCAAATATCTATCAAAAACTGACGCTGATGGTATGTAGCTTAAGCGATTTAAGCTATTCTCCATCAAATGCGTTGAGCGACTTTTTCGTTTCCAATACTTTTCGAAAATATGGTCTTGTATGTTATACTGTGGTGTACCGGCTAGTACTACAGATGCTATTACGCTTAAATATAAGGGTTCCTATAAAATTACGAAGAAATAACTAGAAATATATACGAAAATGCATAATATACGGCCAAGAATTTCTACGTTACCTGGTTAAGAACCAAGCAAACTAACTCTGCTGTATAAAATCCAAGCGCTATACCAGAGAATGTAATAGTTGTGTTTATTTTTTCAAATGCACGAATTACTCCACAGTTACCAGTTGAAATCTATAAATACAAGAACGGCGTCAAAATTGAAGACTGGTAATATGAACCAGACAAACTAGTCCTGCTGTAACTAATCGGTCAAAATGTATTTTATTTAAAGACATTTTCTAATAAATTTGTTCGGTTCCTCACCACATTTGCATCTTTGATTTTAAATGCCACAACATGCAACAATAATTAAAATTAACGGAATTGAATTCGTTCTTTCAAGTTTTGATTATTAAATAGGAGAGATAGATTATGAAAACCAAATTAGAGCACCCATAGTTAAAACGTAGATATTGAAATAGCAAAGCAAGTTATGCACTGTCATACTGTCTATTGTAAAAAAACAGACGAAAAGAGAGAAAAAGAAGAGACTGTAAATGTCGAACTGTAGGGCTAAGGTCTCCTTTTCTTCCATGGAGGTTTGGAACATGTTCCATCTCGTTGCTTTAATGCTCATTAAAAATTAGTGTGCATTACTAGTGTTTAAACCCGCAATTTTCGATTTCGTTTAATGGCAGCTATATCGGCTGATGTTCTTTTAAACGAGGTCATCAAATTGACCTCCGGGGTCGTGAAAGAGTCGGCGATCCTTTGATGTGTGTGTGTAGTGATATATTTTCTTCTGGGTACATGGCAGATAGTATGGCGCGGTGATCTAGGTCTTATACCAAAATAAAAGAACACTGTTGATATTTTTATTACTTTCTTTTATTATTCTGATAACGTCAGGTTTAGAATGTATACAGAATAAAAAAAGAATATATATATAGATCTACAGTGTTTTTCTAAAGACTTTTGCCGACATACCCGAAACCAGACCCTCATGTCAGAATTTAGTTTATCCGTTGATCTGACAGCAACGAGATACGTAGCCGGATTTACGGCACGTCATAAAAACCACAAGAAACGAAGAAAGTTTGTCATATGCTATTATTATAACTGATCATTAATTTCACTTATGTTACTTAAAGATATTTGTATTTACTTGAAAAAATCCTTGCCCTCCAACAGGTAAGAGCCACTGGTAAGTAGCGTCAACAGAAGATTTATTAATAATATTTATAGTCTCTTGTATTTGCTTATTTACATTTTTCAATATTTTAAAGACAAGCTGTTTTTTATTAAGATATACTCTAGGTCCTGGAAGGTTAAAATAGTTCATATACTAGTAACAAGGTAAA
The DNA here is from genome assembly GCF_905147765.1 of Vanessa atalanta. Taxonomy (NCBI): domain Eukaryota; kingdom Metazoa; phylum Arthropoda; class Insecta; order Lepidoptera; family Nymphalidae; genus Vanessa; species Vanessa atalanta. Next base: position 4,543,013 of record NC_061876.1, on the reverse strand, counting down.
TAAGTTTAGGACATACATGTTTAATAAATGTAGAGTGTAATCAATACCAATTCATAACTCACCAAAACATTTTCCTGTTATAGTCAGTCTGCAAGTGTTTCCACCCGTGTCCTCTATTATATAATAATCAGTATATGATTGTCCGACAGTTTTGGGCTTAAAGACAACTTTCAACTCGGCCCAATCAAAAGGGCTCACAGGGTTCGAGGTAATGGAAACTTTAAAAACTTGGTCAATGCTATTGAGTATGTACATTAATGAAACGCGATAGGTTAAATTGTGCTGAAATATAAATTATTAACCTTTTGAATGTTTTAGTTCGCTTTGCCAATTTTTATAAACAACTCAAAATAAGTACTCACATTCGAAACATTTTGGATAGATATGCTTTTTTCAGAAACAGTATCAATAGGAATATTATTAAAATGAACTGATTTATGATCAGACATACTTTCTGCTGAAAAGTTTTGCATTATATGTTGTTTCAAAGTGTTATTTTAATTAAATTCTTATTCTTCTATCCAACATGAACATGAACTTCCTATGAAAAATATTTTATAGTCAATAATTTCTTTCTCTTAATTATGACGTTTTTTTATCGTCTTTTCAAAATATTTACGGACAGTGCTATGCATACGATAAAATATCTCATTCGAAAATAATATTTTTGACCGAATTATTAATGATAGTATAAACAATTAATTTATTGGCACATAATGGTTATAAATAACCAATGATCAATTTGAAAATATTTTCTTACCTCGAATACTTTACCTAAAATCCAATATTCGCTTTTTAAGTGAATTGAGTAACTATCTAATTGAAACTGCATTTGGTATTTACAATAATGTTATATTTTTGTCATATCAATCTGTAAACAATTTTTAAAAATATTTTTATTTTTTCAATTAAAATTATATTTTTGTTTGAAGTATTTCTTCTATCTTACGTGTTTTATTGCCTCTTTTACCTTTTACTCACCGGTTTCCTATGATTTTTATTTTTTATGAATTGGATTTATAATTATATATATAATATTTTACAATGAAAAAGGGCAGTTAAGTTGATTTCATTTTAATAAATGGGGGTAAGCAATTTGATTGTAACAGTTTTCGCTAATTCATAGTTATTTGTAGGCAATAATGGTTATCCCTCTTAATACCCATATACGCTATTTATATTAATTATACAATAAATGGTATTAAACAAAGTCGGTTTTCGTTTTTGCCTTGTCTCTGCACTAACTTGTTTTTAACCACTCAAGGGATTTTTATGCGGTCTTCGGTTTTGACCAATAGAAAGAGCGTTAAATGAGGCTGGTGACAAAAGGTACTGTGAAGTTGTTTTACCCAAAAACAGTTCTCATCCGTTTACATAGCTAACGCTGGCTAAACCTTAGGAAATTTATCAATACAATGTTCAAGAAAAAATGTTTTAAAAAAGACCTACAGATAAGTTCGCGATTACATGTCTATTTTCTTAGATACGCTCATAATAACTATAAATTAGTAAAAAAGTTGGTAAATTAGTAGTTATTAGCGAAGCAATTTTCTCAAATTTATTATTAATCCTAATTCAAATAAATGACCTTATAAACTTTCGAATGAATACTTAAGATATCACTGCTTCCGCATTTTTACGTGTAACGAAAAAAAATCTTTCGATGCAATCGCGTGGTCTGATCCAAGCATAACATGAAAAAAGCCAAATAAACAACATTCGACAGCAAATTGACGTGATATCATTGGTCGAGAGTTTGATTAATCTATGATTTGATTTCACATGGATTTGCGAAAAATGGCGTTTTGAACGTCAACGAAACTATTATCGGAATTTTGGAAGTTAAATTAAAATGGAACTAAGTAGATAAGTGCAATAGTAATATTATAAATAAAGATATATTAATCATAAACTTTTAGTAGTGCACAATATCGCTGTGTTATTGGCGAATCGCATGAAATATGTATATCTAAGGTTTGTTTATTTTTTTCCTACTTCCATTAGAATAGTCAGTTAAAATTATCTAAAATTCCCTAAGCCGCAGACATATTATATTGATTATAGATATATTTATTATTGGTATACCTGCTTAATAGATTTTTACAAAATTACTATACTTTTAATTTTAATTATACCTTATGCGAAAAATTGCAGCCCGCTAGTTATACAATAAATTTATTGTAACCTTAATACTATGAAAGTCTAAAATATTTTTTCATAATAGTATAAATTGTAATATAGTTTAACTTGTAAAAATTATGTGATATAACTAAATTGATTTTATTAAATGCTATTTGTAAAATTAATATATGGCAACATCGTTCAATACTTCATACGCGAATGATTGATTGATGAATGATTTACTGTCTCTTTCTGTAGTTCGTTTTTATCAATGATGAAGACAGAAGGTAGCTTTTCTGTAATATACGTCCTGTGTTTGTTTTTTTGTGTATAGATAGAAAATACAAAAATATAACAACTTTTTTCATAATAAAACCAAATAGACTGGATATCTAGCTCGATGTGACAATTATAAAATAACTCTGAGAACTTTTTAAGTTTTAAGCGTATAATAGCACTCGTATACAGTAATTTCTACTTCCTGCTGGAAATGTTACTTCTGAGAAGATTTATAATAACCATATTACGAAGCTAGCTGCAACGCGTGAATTATCACAATGGACTCTGGTACTGATTGGTTATGTGAGATTCTGCAAAATGTGCAGCTTGAGCAGTTCTATATACCGATCAGAGACCAGCTACAGGTATGTGAGATTTTGTTGAACAGTGATGTTATTAAAAATGTTAATAAAAAAATTGGAATATAAGTAACTTAAAACTATTATTACAGATAACAAGATTGGCGCATTTTGACTATGTACATGCAGAAGACCTTGAAAAAATTGGCATTAGCAAACCTGGCATTCGAAGACTGCTTGATGCTGTTAGAAAAAAGAAGTTACAATTGTGGAATAGGAAATTTTGGAATAAATTGTTTGGATCAGGTTCCATCACAAGAGAGAAGACTGATATAGCAATCAAACCTCAAATACAAACTGAGGGTCGGACAACATGTATTATATTGGAGAAAGATATTGTGTAAGTATGATTTTGTTATATCAAATTAATTTAAATTCATTATAAAACATCTAGTAGATATTAATAAAGAGGAAGTATTATAGAATTTTAAATATCCTTAATAGTATAATAATAATAATAAATTACTTGTGACTTGTCTTTCTGCAACTTATATAATTATATTTTTACCCGTAGCTTATTATACACACAATATTACATCTTAGTGTTATTAATTATTCAGTATGTGATGTTAATGCAATATCATTCACAGGTTACACAATGAATTAGGTAATGGATCATTCGGAGTTGTAAAACGAGGAGAATGGAGAATGACAGATCCATCAAATCAAATGGTGCCAGTAGCTGTTAAAGTATTAAAGGCTGATGCATTCTCTCAGCCGGGAATTTATGATGACTTTAGAAGAGAAGTTGAGGCTATGCATAGCTTAAAACATCCTAATTTAATCAAATTACATGGTGTTGTTTTTCATCCTCTGATGATGGTGTGCGAACTAGCCCCTATGGGTGCTTTATTAGATTACATAAGAGCTCAAGATGGTAAAGTGTCTTTGAACTATATATCAAAGTGGTCTGTTCAAGTAGCAGCTGGAATGGCACATTTGGAGAAAAATAGATTTTTGCACAGAGATTTAGCTTGCCGGAATATATTGTTATCTAATTTAGATTTGGTAAGTCTATTTTGACTACTTATTAAAATTGTTATGTAACATAAGTGACTTTATCATACCTAAGAGATTTTTATGCGATTTCTTAAGTATGAAATTAAATAAACAAAGGCATAGATTTTTAGTAATCACATTATGTCTAATCTTAAAGTAAAAATTTAAGTAATACCTTGTTAATGACCCACTGCTAGAGGAACTTGAGGAACATGTTTTAGAGTCCGGGGAAAACATTATTTGTTCAAATGCGACAGAATTTTATCTGATTCGTGCAGGTTTCCTCACAATGTTTTCATATATTGTCTAACAGGAAATAAATTACAAATGAAGTATATGAAAATTCTTTATTGCTTGCCTGGGCTTGAATGAAAGATATGCGAACCATTTAGCTAATTTGGCTCACACATAGATAATGTTTTTTTAAGTACCATAGACTTATATATCTTAATAAAGTTGAGCTGTTATAAAGTTAAATATTGAAATACACTTGCAGGTCTGTATAATTTACTCTATATCACATAATAGAGAGCCGAGATGGCCCAGTGGTTAGAACGCGTGCATCTTAACCGATGATTGCGGGTTCAAACCCAAGCAAGCACCACTGAGTTTTCATGTGCTTAGTTTGTGTTTATAAATCATCTCGTGCTCGGCGGTGAAGGAAATCATCGTGAGGAAACCTGCATGTGGCAATATCAACTAAATTTGGCCACATGTGTATTCCACCAACCCGCATTGGAGCAGTGTGGTAGAATATGCTCCATACCTTCTCAGAGGGAGAGGAGGCCTTAGCCCAGCAGTGGGAAATTTACAGGCTGTTAATGTAATGTAAAAAAGCACATAATATGTTTTTCATTAGGTTAAAATTGGTGATTTTGGTCTAATGCGTGCTCTGCCGGATGCTGATGATTGTTACGTGATGAGTGAACGTCGTCGTGTACCATTCCCCTGGTGTGCTCCTGAGTCATTACGTTCTAGGCAATTTTCTCATGCATCTGATGTTTGGATGTTTGCTGTTGCACTATGGGAAATGTATACTTTTGGAGAAGATCCTTGGATGGGTGAGAATTATGATTTATTGCTAGGTTTAATAGAGCATATTGCATTGGAATCTTAATATAATTTATCCAAATGGACTCTTATAACTAGTTTTAAGTTTTATGAATAGTAAATTTTATTATATCATGATTAAAAAAAGAATAAAATTGCTGCATTTCTTGCCACTTCTACTCTGTAAAACCTACATGTCAACTACCAGAAGAGCTATTCTATAATAAACAACTCGAAACACACTTTAGAATATCGACTCTAATATTAAAAATGAATAATATGCAATATCGACTATAATAGTTAAAAAAAAATTAAAATATTATTTATTCAAGTAGGCTCATAGAGACACTTTTTTATGCCATGTAAAGTGTTGAATTAAATGTAAAGCTACCACCGGTTTGGAAAGTAGATTCTACCGAGAAGAACCAGCTTCAAATTCAGTAGTAACTCTATAGTATCTCGTAAGTCACACTTTTTTTTTCATTAATATAAACTTTCTTGAGTAATATGCCTTAGTTATCAATGTTTTTTGACATGAGCTTTAAATTTTTTTATTGAAGTAGATGTTTCACTGTGAGTTGTCGATATTTCACCAGTAACATACAAAGTGAATTGTAAATTGTAATAGATTCACATTGCTTTTAATTTAATTTATCCTGTAAAAAGATGTTTCAAGATTTCAAGAATATGATTTTGTTCCCTTGCCACCAAAAAAAAAAAAACTTAAATATTACAATATTAATAACTAAATACAGATATATAATAGGAACTCTATGCTTATCAATCATTTCGTTACAATATGACTATTAATATTTTTTTACATAAGTTTTACAAATTGCTTGCTTTGGGCAGGAATTTTGTAAAACTTGTATTATAAATCAATGTGTATACTACAACTTAAATATTCACTTTATTTTATAGTTATAGTTGATAAGAACGTCATCTGTACCCTACCTTTGTGTATAATTTTTTTTTTTTTTGTGTACAATGTACACAAATCTATTTAATCAGACAATTTCCGTTGTAAGGAAACAGTCACTCAACATTCATAACACACCCATTCTGTACCATATACTGTACGACTATACAAATATATTTATCAGGGTCGCGATGAAGACAGCTCCACTGAAGGTCGCAATTGACATTATATGCTATTATGCTGCTATATTCAATACGCGATCTTTGTCAGCATAGCATATGAGTACACTCATATGTTATGAAAATATCTACAGTATCATTAAGTATATATTATTACTAATTAGTACAAAATACATTAATAAAAAAGATTATATAGATGATAAAAAAGCGTGGAGCTAATACTTGTTGAATTGCAGGGAGGATTACATGCATATATCATTGTATTTAACTAACATAACTTTGTATTTTAAAATGTTGGAAAAGAGTAACTACTGAGCTTATTGTCGGTTCTTCTCGGTAGAATCTTTATTCCGATTCAAAAGTGCTTTTAAAAGCCTACTTGAGTAAAGTATATTTCGATTTTGATTTTTTGATTATATTACTTCAAACTTATTTTATACGAACATTAATCACAAACAAACATACGGATGATCCAGTTTATACATAACATATTACAGTAGAAACTCGCTAATCCGGGTAACTGAGACTGGAATCCGGATTACTAAAGGCACAAAGGATTACCAAAATGGAATTAGCCGCACAAAATATATTAATACTGATAAATAGCTTATTTTCATTTCTGATACATGTATTTATTTTTCTGTTTACGTAAATTATTATCTACGGGATAAGTATTGACTATCGAAATACGGAATAGGGTAGGGTTAACAAAACAAACATCTGTAATAAGTTTACTAAATTTTAGTCTATTTAAATTTTTAATTTTCAAAATTGAGTTTGGTTTATAGTCCTAAAGAATGATTAAAAATTCATCTTGAACTCTTGTTTTAGGATTAAACGGTTCAGAGATCCTTCGCCTTATAATGCGTGAAGGTCAACGTTTATCAGCTCCTAATGCTTGCCCGCCTGATATTTACATGCTGATGATGCAGTGCTGGGACCTCAATCCCAAGGAACGTCCGACCTTTGTTGGTATACAGCGGTACATGGAGACAAATAAGTTTGAAACAGCAATTGCTAGTCTTAGGTAAGTTTTACATCTTATTCTTGCTTCAGAGATTTTAGCCTCGTAGGTATGGAGATCCCGAGGTCATAGGTTCAAATCCCTGGTCGGGTCAATAAATGCTATTAGGTTTTACTGTCCATTCTTAAAGCAGCTGAATTATAAGTAGTGATATACTTAGATGTCTCGAAAAACATGCAAATGTAAGTTCCTTCCGTTGGCGTGACGTCCCATTGAATAAAACAGTGCAAGAGCGAAATGTACCGTGGATGAAATCAGCAGTGTTGTCCTAATCATCATTATAATACACGTAAAATGAAGATTACTTTGTTCACAGTTATAGAAAACATGGACAGATGACAATAGAAGCGGGGGACGCTATAGTACTCATAGACAAGAGGCCTGAACTGCACTGGTGGAAGGGACAGAACCAGACCAGTCTCGAAGTCGGATTATTTCCCAGGTAACATATTTGCAAAAAAATACCCTAGTCTGTGCTAATATTATAATTGCGAACTGTCTATCTGTCTGTGTGCTGCTCTTTCACGCTAAGCGACTGAACCGAATTTGATGATATTTGGCATACATGTACTTATAGCACAATACAAGCGAAGCCGCGACCGACAACTACTGACTATAAAATAAAATCGCATACTGCATTGTATTGATTTCAGTTATAGTTATTTATTTTTTATTACTATTTTATAGTATTAGGTATCGATACTTTTTATTATTATTGAGTTTATTTCAATCATAAATATATAACGATGGTGGGGAAATGTGGGCGTCGTCCATCGTATATTTTTCGGAAACGCGACGAAGTCGGACGCGGGTGGGCTACACGTTTCCTTCAATAAACAACCCTTGGCAACCGTCAGCTGTCAATCACCCCCAGTGTTGCCCACCATCGTTTCAGAATACGCCCAAATCGATTAGGATTTGACGTTTCGCTTTCCAATCTACGACATATATATATTTCAAGCTTGTAAAATATGAATACATGTATATTAAGAAAAAGGTAAAATATTTTTATTACAACCAAGTATTTTATTTCTAGTACATTAGTGACGGCTGTTAAAAGCAAGAACGTTCAAAGCGCCAAGAAAGCTCCGGCGCTGTCACCGGTTCGAAAAGGTAAGATACACAGATTATGATGAATCTTATAGTTCATTAATTGCAGATTTTTCCTGGTATTTTCAGGGATACACGTATTGTGTGCCGTAAGCGATATATAACCATTTTCCCAAAAAACTAAGAGAAAATCGGAGTTTTTTTTCTATGACATATGTAGGCAAACAGGCTATCTGATGATAAGTGGTATATACATCTCCAATATGTTATGTTATTGCGCCAATGCACCAAAAATCTTGGGTACTCAGTTCTGACTTACTCACCCTTAAAACCGGAACTCAACAATGCAAAGTATTGCTGCTCGGCGGTAGAATATAAGTTGTGTGGATGGTACCTACCCAGACGGACTTGAACGAAGCCCTACCCTCAAGTAAATAATATTTCCGATGGGATAAATATAAATATACATATATCACCGTCAGTTATTCAACTTACAATAAAATATATACAATTTCGATAGTTCATAATATTTCGGTTAGGTTACTCTAACTTGTATAATTTAACTGAAATTAACGTCGATAGATTATAATCTAATGAAAAATGCGTTAAATTTTAAGCAGTATGTTACGGTTCACAATATTTCGACAGTAAACAATCTCGCGAAGTAGATTATAATCTAACGGTATTTACATATAATTTTAAAATGACATATATTCAAATTCAATAGTGTTACGGCTTAGAGTTCTTTTTAATATTCTTTGTTTAACCGGAGCGTTTTAACTATATAAAATATTATATATTTAATGATTTAAGATTATTGTTTGCATGTATGATTAAATTTATTCACGAATGCAACAATATGTTCAATAATACGACGCAAAACTATCCGTAGCATTGAAAATTGCTAATCTATGACTAAGCGTGTTTTATCACGCGTGCGTCTGATCTGTTTATGAACATTGTGAAATATTTCGCACCTATATTAGTTTAAATTAAAACTTAACTGGTATGTTATGTTTTTTTCAAATCTATGACCTTCAATTTTGCTTTTCTGTATATTTTATTTTTTTAAAAGTTCTCTATATATAATTATTAAGTATTTAACGCCGGCTTGGACTTAGTTTTGTGTGTAAAATCCTTGTTCAGTTATTTAAAAAAAAAAAAAAACTTTATAAGTCGTTATAAATTGTTAAGGAGCAATACGTCCGTATCTAGTCTTTCTGACGTCACTACAAACACGCGAGCGTGCAACCCGCGAGAGTTATTACGGACGCTCTAAGTATTTACTACAATTTAGAAGCAGGACGACGCATATGATTTCGATACGGTTTTTTTTATATATAATTTGTAAATATTTTGTACATAATAGCTGGACGGTGTCGGTGTTTCATCCAAAAAAACTGTTTTCATATACTTAAATTGTAAATTCTGGTTAATCCTTAGAAGATACATATAAACAACGTATTTGAAAAACGTACGTTTTAAAAAAGCCCTAGAAAAGTCATACTTAAAACGCACTACACAAAATGAGATACTTTTATAAAATAAACATACCTATTTTCTTGTTTAATCCCACTTCTAATCTTTATTAAGAAATTCCACACGTGTTGATTCGGGCGGGTAGCCAGTTACAAGATAAAAAAGGAAATTGTGCAAAAAAAAATGAAATAAAAACAGAATATTATTCAATTTTTTTTTTTATTTTTGAATTGTAAAACAGGTACAAAACGTAATTTGAGAAACTTCAAATATATTTTTAAATGTTCCTAAGATATTAAAGTACACTATAATCCTTCATTAGTAAAATTAATTACGCACGAATTGCATTAAGAGAAAATTCAGTATAATTATTAAAGATGACGACAAAGAATTATGAAGACTAGTGGATAAAGCCGACTATTCGGCCACATTCGTAGTCGGCGACTAGTCAGCGACTATTCGGCAAAGGGTGCCGGCTAACTGGTTTCTTTTATTATATATATACCTTGATAAAAAAAATGTATATAGGAGGAACATTAAATTAAATTTACTCAAATTAACATTTACACATGACTTTACGTGAATCTTTAACGATTTGGTCAAAAAAAAAATCTATCGACCATTTTCTTTTTGAATAAATTTTAATTCTCTCAAGGCCCAAAGCTTTATTTTATTTAACTTAAGGTCTTTCACTTTAATGGACAATAACACTATTTTTTTTACCCAAAAACACCGCTCCGACCTGTGCAAAGCGTAAATTAATCGTGGTCGGTTTTGCCGTTTAGTCGTGCCGTGCCGACTATTCGTTCTCTGTTGTAACCGACACATCTTAAATAATCATAACGGTGCCGTCGGCAGCGGCGGCGGGCGGTGCGGCGGGCGGCGCGGCGGGCGGGGCGGCGGAGGGCGCGGCGCGGCGGCGGCGCACGGCGGAGGCGGCGCAGGCGGCCAGCACGCGCGCGCCGCACGCGCACAGCCGGCACTTCACCTACAACAAGCTCGTCAACGACCGCTCCGACGCGCCCGCCGCGCCCGCCGCGCGCCAGCTGCGCGACCACTACTCCAAGAGCCTGAATCACGGTACGTGCTCTGTCCTAGTTTATCAAGATATTCTTTATTCTAGCAGACTCATAAAAGCACTTTTGAATGAACATGTTACAGTGTTGAATTCAGTGTAAAGCTAGGTTTGGAAAATAGATTTATACAGAGGAACCGACAACAAACTCAATAGTTACTCAATAGATTACAATTAAAGTTATTTTATATCCTTAGTCAAAAATTCTAAGTCCACCCTTTTTTATCATAAATATATTATTGTATCGGGTACTATGACTTATTAGTCTGTTTTTGGACGATAGCTTTAAATTTTTTTTAAATAACTGTGGAATCTGATTATTAGAACGAATACCGTGCCAGGACTAACTTTGCGAAGTCGATATAATTGTTTAGATATAACCAAAAGCAGCGTTTCTTCTTCTTTTGTATACGTAACGTAACGCGCGATTTTTTGCATCACTTGTACTTCCAAGTGAAGACAGCTCTATTTATCATAAAGAGATATGTAAAGTGGGGGGAGGTGGGAAGACATACATTTAAGTGTAATTAATATCACTGAAACTCCATGTCACTTGGCCTATAATGTTATTACGAGATCCTTGTTACATTTGTTTATATTATAATTATGTTTTATAGTGAAAGAAGAGCTACTCATCGACTTGGATTTGCCTCCAATGACTAACAGAACTACACCAACCAAGAAGCAAGCTAATCCCAATAATATCTCTATTTTGGATGAACCGATTGATGTACCAGAAATCGGTAAGCTGTTATAATATATGTTACATTAAAGTTAATTTATATTAGTGATTGTTTTTGTATGAAACTGTACGTGCGTACGACGTGAATATTTATTATGTAATAAGTATATCCATCGTGATAAATTTGAATGATGTTTGTCAAAACTTATTGATTATGTGTGGCGTTACCATTATTATATTCAAAATCATGTTCTTATGTATTCGAAGTTTAAAAAATCAAAGCTAGTGGTTAAAGTGGGTTTTATGATTTTTCAGCTTGAAATGTAACATACTAGTCTTATTTTTGTATATTTTCAGGGCAAGAATTAGATTGGGGACAACAAAGCATAGAAAGCCTACCAACATATTGCACAGAATCTCAGGCCGTGACGTCACAACCGAATTTGTATGGTGCTAAATCTCTAGACGGGCTCAACGTGACGACTACTCAAGCTTATACATCCCAGGCAGATCCATTCGACACTTCATTCTGGCCGACGAATAACCCTGAATCTCCTAGAACTAAACCCACCTACGAATTACAAGTAGACGATACCCTTAACAGATACAGTCAATCTCAAACGTACTCGAATTATGCGTCAACAAGTGCAGATGGAAACGTATACAATAACATGACACCAGCCATGAATAATGTCACGAGCCAAGCTACATCATATGGCACGTTAGCAAACGCCAATTCAACCACGAACGCTCTCTCAAAGAGGAATAAAGACGAATCAGAAATGACCCTAACGAATGAAAACGTGAAATCGTTAGCTGAAATGTCGCTGGACGACAGGATATCAGAATCGTTGAATCTCAGATCGAAAAATACAAATGAAAATGTTTATGCGAATAGCAGCACGTATGGTAATGTTGCCTCCACATCGAACTTCGGTAACGCGAATAACGAAAGGTACAACGACATACCGATTTACAGTAACTTCGAGATTAATCCGACGCAGCAGCAGTTCATTTTGGAGACCAAGGATTATTACACGAAATTCTCGACACCGTCTGGGAGTCAGACGAACAATGACTACGAGAAGAACATTTATGTGCCGAAATACGAAGAGGAGGGCGAGAAGTTGATGAACTTCAGCGACTCCCTCGAGAACTCTAAGAACTACAGCGCTCTGAAGTACCAGAATGTTGATTATGGGCAATACGGCTACTCGGCCTACGGCGCCTCCACGTCTCGGAATGTATTGTACGATGAAGTGAACGATACTGCCAGTAATATATACAGTGAGATCGGGGAAACCCCCGATGTGTATGCGAGTGCAAATTATACGAATACTTGTATATATGATGAAGTGTATGAGCCCATACCGAGACCCCACCGTCCGGCGCCTCCTTGCCCGTATCAACCCAAGTAGGTTTTATAGTTTTGAAAAATTATCTCACTTAACTGTCTAAATTATTATAAGTTGAAATTAAAAAACTGCAAAGTCAGTACCATAGTGAAATTTAACATAAATAAATTATTGTTTTATATAGCATAATGATTGTCAATTTAACAGTTTGTTTTGAAAAGTGTATATTTAGATTTAATATTGGACATGAAACTACTGATCGGACTGAATTTATATAGAAGAATTGATGATAATTATACTTTTGCTTTATTATTAGTTGTGATATATATATATATTTAAATTATGAACATATGAAAGGTTTTGTATAAAAGCGACAAGTCGTTAAGGATGTATCTGGTACGGAAGTAAATTTAGTAATAAACTTAAAACAGATGTATTACTTTTGGTATTCAATTGATATTTTGTTTTTGTTTTTTAAAGATTCCAAATGAAAAATATTTTTGTAAAGTATCTACATTTACATAATTAGAAATACATTTGGATTCCCCTATCTCTAACATTTAAAGTTATTCTGATAAAGCGAGGTGCGTCGTGGGTCACCCAGTTGAAAAGAAGTTGCTTTCGCTATATTAAGTATAAAAAAAAACACACTCACACACAATGAAATAAATTAACAAAGTTTGTGGATAATTTAATGGCAAGAAAGATTATTATTAAAAGTCTCGTGTGAATTAAAACAATAACAAAATATATGTTTAAATCATATTATATAATTCGATAGAAAGAGACAGAGAGGAAGAGAAGGAACCATTTCACTCCAGTCAGTTCACTATACTAAAGCCTTGTAAAAGAACTGCGTTCCAAAAATATTGACGCCAACAGAAAGACCATAGATATAAAATATTTGGTTGTTTTTACATATACTATGGGAGTTTGAAATGGATGAGTGTATATTTCCGAATTCTGATTTAGATTTGTCCATTTTATATTTATTTCTATTACTGGTTATATAAAATACATCAGTAGAAAATGTCTTGTTTATTTTATCTGTTAACATCTGTCTTCAGATTTGCTACGTCAATTGACTTTTTTTTTTAATAATAGAGTCATGACTTAAGGCATAGTTCCTAAATACAAGAGCAAATTTTCTTTTATTCATAATAGTAAATGTGTGTGTAATTTACTTTTTTTTAGTTTAAAGAAATATCTGAAATTAACGAATTGATTATATTTTTCTCATAGTTTATAATTTATAGTATAAATAATTAGTTGCCGCACTTTCAAACGACACTTACATACATGTCATATCATTTAAAAGTGCAGCGATTAAAACTTATAATTGTTAATGTGCCTGGGCCATCGCGAAAATTGTTGTGGGCATTACTATCGATGTAAAGAGATTATACGTACCAAAACCGGATTTTTAATTTTTCAATGAATGAGATTATTTAATATTGTTCAATGTTTACAAACGGTATTTGTGTCGAGAAATTTAAACACAATTATCCCGACATCACATGGTGCCTCACCGCAATGTACCTGTTAGTTTTAGATCTAGGTTTAGCGAAGATATTCACTTGAAGCCAGTTAAAGTATATATTTTTTTTACATTAATTTATACTTTTCAAAACATCCATTTTCAATTTTATTTGAATCAGAACGTTTATTAGAAAGTAATACAGTCTGACTAAAAATACAAGTAACGCTTTGAAGACAATTAAAAAATATATATATATTTTTTAGTTATTACAGTTATCTTATCTATGTGGGCAGCTAACATTAGTTATATTTGATATAGCCATGACACTTCTAGAAGTTAATTTAAGTTGATTTGATTTATGCTTCTTTATTTGAAAGCGCAAATGATCAAAATTGTTTATTCAGTTCTACAATCCGGTACAAGACAATATTTGTATTAAATATTTAAATGTTAAAAAAAAAAAAATTGTTTTCTCGCTTGCTACAAAGTTTGAATACTAATACTAATTTCAATTTGTGTTTATATAAAATATGAAGAGTACTACATTTTTAGTAGCCTTATAAAATGTAACCTAACCTAACCCAATAATCTCAAATATTCTTATAATAAATATATGTCTGTAAAATGTGCTATTTTTTACTCCTATTTTATATTCTTTAGCTAGAACAACACATGATATTATGTCGTCATTATAGCAAGAGATCTTTATATACGTGTATATAAATTGTTTTGTTAATGTATGTAGGTGCGGTACAAAAAAAATCGACTATTAAACATATAATGTATAGACTTAGAAAGTCACAGACATACCTTCTTAATATAAATTGATGTACAGTTAAAGAGAGTGTTGTCTTTTTCTTTTAAATGTTATATTTATGGTGAAAAAAAGTGATCAAAGTGTTTGTAGTACAACCTTTATTAGTAAGACTTTTGTTGGAACATCTCATAAGTGTATGAACTTTGGAATCCGTATTAATTAATATAATATATTAATTTATTAGCATTGACTCTAACTAATGTTTGAAGCTAATAAGCTGAAATTGCTTTCGACAAATACAATGATATTCATTTTTATATTTTGTAGCGAAAAATCTTTTTTCAATTTGGTAGATATAAGAGTGTGTAAAATTTAAAACTGCTCTAGGTTTAAAACGTCTAAGGATGTAATAATCGAGGTCTGTTAATACTCTTAATGTTAATAATGTGTATTGATATAAGCCTTTTTGTATCTTTAACTGTAAATGTAATTTAATAAAGTGCATGTAACGACTTTGTTATATTACTTGCATTGTACAGCTAATAATTCGTTTATATATATTTGTATGATAACTAGTTATTATCATAATAAATACTTAGATATTCAATAATGTATTTTATTTGTCTCATTTTGTTGTATAACTTCTGTTTATAGAGGTTTTGTTGATCACGCCTTCACATTCAATGACTAGTTGATTACAAAGTATTATCTCAGACAATCATGGTAATATCCTAAAATTTGTTATATTTGTGTGATATCTGTCTGGTAGTTATTTATTTGGCTGTAGATGTTGAGGTCCTTGGTTCAAATCCTAAGTTGGATCAATTTCCGATCCGTTCTCTCCGTTCTCCATCTTGGACTTGATTGCGGTCCTATTGAACTATTAGAGTAAGGGAAGAGAGAGCATAACTGTTTGTACACAAACTTTCACAATTGAATGTCTTCTTAATTTGTTCGAACTTCTTTAAAGTTTCCTACCCTATTTTTATTTCCATTTTTTTTAATGTTCCATATTTTACCCTGGAGAAAGAGCGCGCTCTAATGATGAGCAAAATTTTTTCAATAGACAGTAAATCTTTCACCGCTAGGTACCAGTTAAAGAGTTTAGAAGCTCACATAAATCCAAAGCAAGTTGCCACAATAAATTTTTATTTGATGTTAGAAGGCAGTAGAGTGAATATGGTCACATTAATTATCGAGTGCAATTAAATAGATAAAATTATTACTTTTACTAATAAGATGTATTCCTGGTAACAGGTTGATAAACAGAGGTGCAAAAGGTACTGTCTTGGCCTGCTCCACTTCAACCCTGTACACGAGCACTTTTCCCATTTATACATTATCTCGGTACAATATTATTCTATCGTTACAAAACTATTGATAATTGACCCAGAAAAAGAAACACGATCTATATCTAGTTACACGGTATCGATAATATGTTATGATTGTTCTTCAATACTTGTCCTATTTTTGTAATCGATAGTCTCGACTCTTGACAGCCCTATGAACATTGCAATTGTTTTCCCGAGGTCACAGTATATATCAAGGTATTCTAATGTAACATCAAACTACCGATTTTTTTTAGTATTACTAAATACTTATTACATTTATAATGTTATCGCTTAAATAAATTGTCGCTGATAAGTGTTATATGTTTCTACTAACTAGAAAAAAGTATTTGTATTTCCGCATAGCAAATATAACGTAACATTGAATGCATTCGCTTGGAAATCCAAAGAAAGTTTCCTAAATATTTCTTGTTTTTTTTCTTCCGACCAAATTTCGAAATAATATTTTAAACCTTAACTTAAATATATTTATTTATATTTACCTAATACGCTGGTAATGTGAATGTAATGTCTATTCACTATTGTCTCAAATTGTATCTGGATCAAAATTCAAAAAATAAAAAGATAGAAAAGAGAAGTTTGGGAGATAATATTTATTCCATTATTAGTTTTACGAAACGACATTCGCATAAACCTTCGGTTTTAGTATTTTGTCACTGCATTTTCTCGGCATTCATTCAACCTGAATTTGCACAGTAACTTAATTTTAGGATATTCTTGCCAACTTTATACAAAGACTTTGCCAAATTTATATTTCAAATTACAGATTTAATACAAATAAAATCCAACACTATCCAACCCTAATTGACAAAAGACCGCCATACAGATAGAGATATTTTTGGTTTAATTAATTCGAGTAGCTTAACTGCATTGTAGCTCGCATGCAAAACATGTTTCTTCTTCCTCAAGAACAAAATAGATTAAAATTTAATTAGACTCAAACTCAAACTCAAACTCAAATTCCTTTATTCAATATAGAAGTATTACACTTTCTTATTGATTGTCAAGTTAAACACTACCACCGGTTCGGAAAAGAAAACACCCTGACCTGAGAAGAACCGGCGAAAGAAACTCAGCGGGACTTTTTTTTTTTTTTTACGTCAAATTAATTATATACATAATTATATATGAGTAGAAACAGCCAGGAGGCGATCGTTTCATTCCCAAGGTGTGCTATCAAACATAAACTCACTAATTGTATAGTAACCTTTCGCACACAAGCGTTCCTTAACAATTTTTTTAAATTTCGCAACAGAAGCATTTTGAACGCTTTCTGGGATCCTGTTGTAGAAGCGTATACATTGCCCCACAAAAGAGTTACTGACTCTATGCAGTCGAGTAACAGGAGTAACAAGATTGTGTTTGTTCCTTGTACCAACGTTATGAGAATCACATTTTCTCATAAAAACATTAATATTTTTCCGTACATACAAAACATTACAGAATATATATTGAGAAGCAACAGTCAATATCTTAATTTCTTTAAATTTATACCTCAAAGATTCCTTAGCTCCCAGGTTATAGATTGCGCGAATAGCCCTCTTCTGCAGCACAAATATAGTATGGATAGCGGCTGCGTTACCCCAAAGCATAATACCGTACGACATTATACTGTGAAAGTAACTGAAATAAACTAGGCGAGCCGTATCAACATCGGTAAATAATCTAATTTTTTTGACCGCAAATGCCGCAGAACTCAGTCTACCCGCCAATCCGTTTATATGGGGGAGCCACTGTAATTTGGCATCAAGAGTAAGGCCAAGAAATTCAGTTGTTTCAACTGGATCCATCGATTCCCCATTGATAAGTACATCGGGTTTTACATTTTGCACGTTTGGTGTGCTAAATTTTACAATTTTAGTTTTTTTATTATTCAGCCTAAGATTATTTACGCTAAACCAGTGTACTATATCAGACATAGCATTGTTTACATCGTCATACTGTACCTGTTTCCTATTAATTTTAAAAACCAAAGAGGTATCATCAGCAAACAATACTATATCATGTTTGTTCCCAACAAGAAAGGGCAAGTCATTAATATATATGAGGAATAGAAAAGGTCCAAGAATTGATCCTTGTGGGACCCCCATACCAACTAAGACCCCAGGAGACCTTGTCCCTTTAACGTCAACCCTCTGAATTCTATTGTTAAGATAAGAAGTCAGAAGGTCGAGTGCACATTCTCTAATTCCATAGTGATATAGTTTCCTGACCAGAGTTTCATGTTGAACACAATCAAAGGCTTTGGATAAGTCGCAGAAAATCCCTAAGGCATCCTGCGACCTCTCCCAGGCTTCATAGATATTTCTTATTAGTTCGATACCTGCGTCGGTAGTCGAGCGACCCCTCGTAAATCCAAATTGTTTTCTATGAAGCAGATTGTATCTATTGAAATATGCTAATAATTGATTTAAAATAATTTTTTCAAATATTTTGCTGAGGGTTGGTAGTATCGAGATTGGCCTATAATTGTTAGGATCTGAAGAGCTACCAGATTTAAATATTGGAATGACTTTACTATGTTTCATCAGGTCAGGAAATACACCACGTTGAACACAATCATTGAAAATTATTGCAAGATAAGGTGCAATTAGATCAATAATTGAATTAATCACCTTTACAGAAATACCCCATAGATCAGCAGTTTTCTTAATGTCTAATGACCTAAATGTACAAATTATGTCATTGGTGTTTACAGGGGTAAAATTAAATTTTGATTTGCATTCACGTACATTTTCTTTCATTAATGATTCGGCAACTGCTGGAGAAGAAATAAGTAACTTAGTTGTAGAAACTGGTATGTCAGCAAAAAATTGTTCAAAAACTGAAGCAACTTCCCGTTCACTATTTATGACTTTATTATTATAATTTAAGTTCAATTCGGAGCTGCGACTGCCACCTCTACCAGTTTCACAATTAATAATTTTCCAAGTCATTTTTATTTTGTCATGTGCATTCTTAATTCTATTTTTTATAGTTAAAGACTTTGCCAAAATGCACACTTTTCTTAATAATTTTGAATAGTTACTTACATAGTTGGCAAAAGTGGCACTGTGATTGTACGTCCTTTCATTGTAAAGCTCGTACATTCGTTGCCTACTTTTATGAATTCCAATAGTAGCCCAATCATTGAATTTTAAAAAGTTTTTTGTATTAACTGTTTTAGAAGTGAATATTGCATCAAACTTGTTTCTAATTAATTTAAATAGATTATTATACAAAGCATTGGGGTTATCACTAAAAGATAAGTGTGGTAGATTAGCCAAAATATTACTTCTAAATTTCTCAATACGACTAGTGGTCAAAGGAACAAACATTATTTTTTCGGAATTGCTTATTTTTTTAACATGGAAGTTAAATAAAGCTTGTTGTCCACAATGATCTGAATTTAGTTTATTAATTATAATTTTATTTTGTGGAATATGGGTTGCAAATATGTTATCTATGCAAGTTGCTGTGGAATCTGTTATTCTAGTTGGTTCTAAGAACAGATTTACCAGATTATATGAACTTAACAATGATCTGAATCTAATACTTGTGGTTGTATTATGCAGTAAATTTATATTAAAATCTCCACATACAATAATTTCTTTATTAGATTCAGATAATTTCGATAAAACATTTTCCAGCACATTTTCAAACAATTCATATAATCCACTAGGGGGCCTGTATACGCATACAACAATGACACGCTCAAGCTCTGCACAGGCTATTTCTATAGTAATATTCTATAGTATAGTTAAGTCAATTATTCTTTTCTGATATATTTGTCGCTTCCAACGTACCTACCGTCTGCATTCTGCATGGGTTCACTTTGAATACCCGCATGCAGCTGATTTTGTTGACATATTAAATTGCCTACGATAATTTATTATACCTCTATTTCCTTAATAAAGTATTTCCAGTTTCTCATTTATGTGTAGGGGGATCTTTAATATTAATTTATAATTAACCAACTAAATGCGTTGTAAATCCTGTTTAAATTTTGATGAAAGCAATTATTCGATACGACATGCGCGCTACGTTTTATCTCAGTGTGAAAGATTCATGAAGGCACGTTTTTATATATACGATTTCATTGTATATAGTTCGGTAACAGCGCAGTAGCGGTGGGTAGATACCACCCACTCGTCCCTTATTCTAGCAGAAAATAGAAAGCATTTCAGAATGTAAACTGTTTGAACTACTTTACACAACGACCTAAGTTATTATACAAATCCATTGAATGTTATCTAGCATAATCTGTGTCCGATGAATTAATTATAATAAACATTATATTTATGTCGGTACTTATTAGACATAAATCAAAATAGTAATATTTAATGTACATTATCTAATGGTCTAACCTTATTCAAAGTATTGTCATTACAGGCCGTAAATTAACCTTTCCATCGAAGAGATATACTTACAAATAATAGTAGGGAACGCTTTTACTCACACAGATACAATTTATGTACCTATGACGGCCTGAGCTCTACAACACAGCCACGCGAAACAATCGTATTGTATCGATTTGCCGTGTACCTAGAGGGTAAACATTTGTTTATGTCATTTGCAGGGCAGTCGAGACCTACATTATTATTTATTTAAGCGTAATTCCTTAATAGGTGGCGATCTAAGAGTTCTGTACTTTCAATTAAAAGACATAAATGTCAAACGTTGATTTCTGATCTGATTTATATATTTACATATTATTATTATTTGGTTTCTATAACTGGTCACCACCGCCCAGAGATTTTGTCGCCCGTGCCGTAAGAAATTTTAACAATTTCTTAAATCGCTAATGCTTCCATAACCATAACCAACCTTGAGAATTACCATGTCATGCCTCTCGTACCCTCAGTGAAATAACTACATAACTATTTTTTTGGAGCCTTATGCCGTCTACTACTGGACGAAACCATCCCGATCCCGAGCAGACCGCATCCATCCAATGTATCTGCGTCTTCACTCTAGTTCGTGACGGCTTCATCGGCAATCAATCCTGGAGATATGACCAGCCCAATTCAGCGAGCTAATTCTACGCGGGATATCGGTGGCTTTAGTTCTCTGGCGAATTTTCTCATTTGAGATTATATCTGCTAGAGAAACCCCAAGTATGGCACGTTCCGTTGCTCGCTGAGTGACCTTGATTTGTGGACTAGTCCCTTCGGCACCGTAAGTACGTACATATAGGACGCGCTGATTAAAGACCAAGGTCTTCCTACTGTTAATGAGTCGTTAATAAGCGACTGTAGGATCGACGATTCAAAAATATAGATTAACAACTGTGCTTCAACTTTTAACAATATTAATATAATTTAAAGTGTACTAGAAAAGAATAATGTTAATTTTGTTTCATGAAAAAGATTATGGGGAACCCTGTATGCGAGAAAAACGTAGCACACGTTATTGTCTCAAGAAGCTCATGTTTATTTAACTTGAAAAAGCAATTTATCTCTGTAATGTGATCTATGGAGTAATATTGCATCTAGATTTGCAGTAAACACACTTATAGGACCTTGCTTTATTGTTTTTAAATATGTTTTAAATTATCATCGTATAATCTGATTTAATATGACTTTTACTTTTGTTTAGATTACATTTTTTGGTGGTTTGGTTTTATTGCATTTATGTTTATATTTCTAACATATAGTTTATATTATTAACCAATAGGAGATTCTCCATTTGAATGTCAAAAAAACATGACTGAACTAATTATGATTATTATTTAAGCCTCATTACTGCGTCGTTGGTCTAGTGACTAATACATGACTGAAGAACTCGAGGTCCTGGGTTTTCCTATGAAAAACTTTTCAGTTGCAGCCCGAAGTTTGGATTTGGGAGTCTCCAAGCTCCTGTGTACTTCAGAAAGCACGTAAAACAGTTGGTTGATTAGGTCAGCTGGTCAATTTAAGAGGAAAAGACTCATTTTCTGAAACGGAAGATTTCGAGATTCGTATTTGTTATAATTGCAATCAAATTATTTTTGTATCAGTGTAAGGTGAAACAGATTTTAAGCCAATCAGAATCGTTCGATCAATTACTTCGCACGTCAACGGAATCGGAAAAATTAATTTAATTGGAAGTAGCAACATTTTTATTACTTATGGCGTAGTAAGAAGTCGCAGTTTAAATATCAATTTATATTTATGTTTTTGAAAAATAACGAGGGTTTTCGATTTATGAAATGTCTGTAAATACATGGCATAATATAATCTCAGCGAAAAATATTTACAGTCTAAATAAACTTATTTCAGTAGCACGTAGACTAGAATTTAGGCAACTTAGTAAATTAAGAAAATAAAATATGCAATAGTATGTGTAATTTTTTAGGTTATTTTTAAGAATAAATTTTATTGCTTCTTTCCCGTTAACAAATAAAATGAAGTATTTAGCTCAATACTGCCGACTTGGTTAGATAGCTAACAATTAAGGCCGACTAGCCGACCGGCCATTTAAAAAGTTATTAGGTTTTTATGTCAAAAAATTCGCATTATTAGCCCAGAATCTTGAATTTGGTAGGATTTAGTTGAGTTGGCCCCGCGCCCGAATTTTTTCGGTCGTGCCGGAATGGAGACTGCACTGTGCAAACATTTAGACGCTGCTATGTGCCCTGCGCACATCAGAGACCCCTTGAGAATGGTGAACATCAGTTTTACACGAAAAAACCTCTTGCTCAATTACTCATTTTATCTGACAATAGTAATGCTCTTCAAAGTTACAATAACAACACGCACTGTTGTCTTTTTGTACTGTCTCATAGTGATAATCTATATTTATTTATAAATAACACGTTAATCATAAAATATATGAACTAGTATACAGCAAACTTAATTAAACAATAAATAGGTACCTACAGAAGTTGTGCTTTCTTTATTGACATTTGGACGCGGTCTAGCTGCAGTAGAGCTATTTATTCTGTAAAAACAAACTAAAAACTCACCGTAGAACACAATCATGATACTTTATCATCATTACATAGTATAAAACAAAGTCTCTTACCGCTGTCTGTCCCTATATATGCTTAGATCTGTAAAATTACACAACAGAGTTCGATGCGGTTTTTTTTAATATATAGATTGTTTCAAGAGGAACGTTTATATGTTTAATATATGAACAATATAGTAGAGAAACACTGAAAATTTTAGAGGTTTCTAAAGTGATGTCGTAAATAATTACTTTTTTTGCGCTAAAATTGCAAACGCTAGCTGAACCCTACGAGATAGATCAAAATAATGTATTACAGTATTGTAAACCTTAAAGGGTAAACAAATTGTCTTTGATGATATATGTCTATCTCTTAGGGAGAAACCACAATAACCATTTGTTATATTTTACTTTTTACGAGAAATAATGACTTATTTACAACAATTTTAAGCAATACAGCATTAATCCTTGTCCAATAAAGTACCTTAAATACATTGTAAATTTCATATAGATCAATATGGCCCTTTACAGCATGTAATTTAAATGAATATTTTCGAAGTTATTACAGATTTAAAATGTAGGGACATAGTGGTTTGTATTGTCTAATCATAACTCATAAACTTTGAACGTTCTAAGACATTCCATACGTATATTTAGTACCAGCATTTTACCCGTTCGAAGCCGGGGTGGGTCGCTAGTAAAGTTATATGCGCCACTGATAAATCACCGCTTAAAGATTACTCGCATCAAAATAACATAACATATTAGGCAGTCTTCAATATTTTACATATTCATTAAATAATAGTAATAAAATATCAAATACATGCAGAATAGCACATTACGGATAACCATTTCTTATAGGTAACTGACCTTCTGCATCCGGGCAAATAATAGTATTAGACAAAACTTACCCAAAACTTACTTATTGTCAAAGCGAAATAATAAACGAGTAGGCAGTGAAAGTAAACTACCATAAACTTTATTTATATTTGTAAATAATTTTAAGATTATTTCTCATTCAATTGTAATGGTGACAGTTTGAAAACGTCATTCAGCTTTGTAGGGGAAGATTAGTTTGGCACCGTTCATTTTCATCAAACTGTAACTCTTTTCGAGATCCCTTAGTAAATTCTCGGTTATGTCCCCAAAATCTACGATTAATATGGACGTGTTGGCTCTGAAATTGTTACTATTCTACTATTTTTTTTTGTTAAAAGTTACTTTTATATTATACTATTTTATTTCTGTAAAATCAATCGTTGATCATTAACATCATAATTATACATTCTTAGTTCGTAAATGATTCGTAATAGCTGCTATATAATATAGCGCGGATATTATTCAGCCCGTCTTCCTTTCATTCGATATTAACTTATCAATAACAGACGCTATGAAAATAACAGGTTATTAGTAGCTTCACCATTGAGTATACGAAAACTAATTACAGTTGTGAGGTACCGATACATCGTCATGGTTTCGGTTGTACATGCAAAGTATGTTGTAATTTGCTTAAGAATATTAATTTTACCAATAACAGTAATTATTTATAATACGTACAATGTACATAGCTTGATGGAAAATAAATGATATTACTTGAGAGAATAAACTCCTTTTGTAGTTAATTCCATCACTTTGGTTCACTTCACTGTGGTTGATATGTAGGTATATGGCAGAATGTCTCCCGATCCAGACAGGTTTTCTGCCGGTGCTCAAGTGCACCCGGATTGTTAGCAGCAATATTTTAATTTTCACTACAATCACTTTACAAAAGATATGTTTTTTAATTATCTAGGTGATATTTCTAATGTATTTCAACTTTCGGGAGAGGACTGACTATCCTTAACACAGGTTATTTAATTAGCTTTGCTAGGATAGCCAGTACTTGATCTTAGTTCGTTTGATTAATATTTTATTAAACACTGAGACTTAATGTCCTAGGTCAACCATGTTATTGTTTATAAAGATGTTTTTGTTTGTGGAATAAAGAAAATAATATATCAATATTCGGTCTACGTGTTCTATCCAATAAGTCATTGTAGCGTCTATTAAAGTAAGTTGTTTTGATTGCGTTAGTTACAGAATGGCATTATATAAAAAAATAGCCATAGACATAGTGTTGTCCATAAAATGGAATCAGCTAAATGAGGCTACTCGTAGCTTCGATTCCCGTGAGGCACAGATTCTATCGATTTGAACTGTCCTTGAATATCTAATTGAAAATATGAGTTTCATGCCTTGGACGATAAGCCCTACGACTTATGTACTTAATACAAAAATCTAAAGAAAAAACTCGTTTGTAATATAATTGATTAAATATTTGCATTTGGAAAATACGGAAAGCGCTTGAAAAAATTTGTTTTAAATTACTTCAGAAATTAAATGATAATTGTTGAAAATAAAATAAATACTTTATGTTATTCTATCTTAATCTTTGTTGTCTATGATTTCTCTAGATTACCAGTTCATCTCCGATATCACTAAATATTCTAAGCTCTCGGTCTACTCCGACTTTCAGTAGCTCGGTCCATTCATTAAATAATATTGAGATGGATGCTTAAAGTAAAGAGGACGGACAGAATACGTAATAAGTACATTAGAGGAAATTAGAAATTATTGTCCCGTGACAAAAAATAAAAGAAAACTGATTATTATGATTTATGAGCAATGTCATATTATAAGTATTGTTTCAGAATTCTGCGCCGATGGCAGTGGTTAAAACACGTGAATCTTAACTAGTCTTCCGGCTTCAGCTCACTCATGAATGTTCGTGCTTAATTTGTGTTTATTTTGTTCTCGGTGATGAACGAAAATACCGAGAAATACTTGCATGTTTTGGACGACAATCTGCTATATTTATATCAACCAACACTGGAGCAGCGTGGTGGAACATGATCTAAACCTTCTCATCGACAGGAGAAGGCCGTAGCCCATTTAAGTTTTTGCATTTGTACAAAACTTGGTTGTAAGGCCTTGTTTACTTGCTGGTAGAGCTTTGTGCAAGTCTGTCTGGTTAGGTACTCACTCATATGTTCTACCACCTAGTTTGTTCCGGGTTAAAGGGTAAGTGAGCTAATTTGAGGCATAGACTTAGATATAGCCACGAATATTCTAATAGTAATTAACAGTTTTTCACAACGATAATTTTAATAATAAAGCGGAAAACATATCACAGTTGTTTATATCTAGTAATATAATCTCTTTCAAGATTGAAATAGTTTTTATTGAAATAACTATCAAGGAAAACTTTATCTTTACTCCCACGTTCAAAGTATATAAAGCTCAAAAGGGCTCGATAAATTCTTTAGTGGTCTTCGTAGAGGGGTTCTTACGAACCGGCTTCAAAGCACATTTAATTAAACTTTTAAATATCTTATAGATTAACATCGCAAGGTTTGATATAAAATATATAGATATAAAGATACGATAAAAAATTATGAATCTATTCGTTTTATATATTAAACTCATATCATTAATGTATTAAAAATAATGTCCCTTTCTATTTTCATCTATTCAATTTCATTTTATTGTGTAAAATAAAGAAGCAATTGCTTATCATTTATATGATATTATTTATTTTAAAATTTTAACAGAGACTCATTTTGGAAGAGCTTTTTTTGCTTGCTTTATTATATAAATATATTTGAGAAGTGACCTTTCTAAACATAATTTTGAAGTAAAACCAAAAATACTATAATATAATTATTATTTGAATAACAATCGTACGTTAAGATCAAACCATTTTACTGAACCGTCAATGGTTCATTTACTTGTCAAAAAGTCGCATTAAAACATTAAAAAACATAATTATAGTCCAATTGTCATATTAGTTAGTTTTACAATAATATAATGCTTCAAGCAATCCACAGTGATTCCTATCTGACCTCCGTAGCGCATCAAGGGCGTTACCCGGATTTCAACAAAGATCATTCAATAATTCATTAAATACAAGATATTTGTTTTAATAAACTTGAATTAATATGTTAACAATGTACAAAAAAAAATCTAAAACGTACAACGTAAAGCTTGATAGTAAATATGAACAAATTATTGAATTATTACGTATCAAATAGCTGACACACAGATTAAACAAGTTTATGTAATAAAAAAATGCTAATTTTAATCAAAAAGTTCTTATTCAATTAACGTAAATGAATATTCGTATTAGAAATGACTTATAACGAAATTATTAAGGCTGCTGCTAATAGAGTCGACTGTGTGGATCGTAGGTACATACATATATCTACTGCGGTCGTTATCGCTACAACGTCATTAGCATGCAGAGCGTTCCTCGATAACTTGGCTTGGATAGTCGGCGCCATTACCCAGCAAAAGCTGAAAACATTTCGTTATATTTCATTCGCCTAACAAACATTCCTGATAGGACTATTACGAGCGTATCGCATATGAAATTATTACTTTTCCAAATTGACTTTCGTATTTACGGAATCAATTCGAGCTTCGGGTTGAGTGCTTCAAGTGTGGAAGCTTTGAGAGCCAGTGCTAATATCACGTTATCTAATGATGATTGAAGTATAACATCTAGTCGGATCGTATCGTTATGTAGGCGGCGAAGTGGCATCGTGTGAATGGACGGGCGCAAGATCGATAGAGCGGTGTGCGCAGGTCCGCTTTGGAACACAGCTGGCGGCTTCGCATCCTTCCGCGAGGCCCGATCCGACACCCGCGTCTCAGTGTCAACCGCGAAGGACCTAAGTGATCTATTTTGTCACGGAAATGTTCCGGTCTGATTGTCGGCGTTAAACGGTACGTATTCTTGATTATTTAAGCCTTAATCACGTCCCTAAATACTAAAGATAATCTCGGACCCACCCGCAAAATGTACGTTAAACCTGTTACACTGTGCCTTACACAACACATTAATTTTTTTTTTATTATTTGTTTGTTTGTCAACGCTCGCTGTTTTTTACAAGTGTTAGACAAATACTATAATTCTTTGTTATTATTAAAGGACATCTTTGTTGAAATATTAGTTCAGTTTAAATATCTTAAATTGTAAAGCATTAGAGTTTATTAAATTAATTATTTGATTGGCCATTAATGGACTATTAATATTGGTAATCAATATATTAATATCCTTTATATTTAAATAATATCCAGAATATAAAACAAGAATCATTTTTAGGCCAACCGAGTGCGTGGGTTGTAACGCTTGCCTAAAGGGCATGAACGCCTACGTCAGAGCTGAACATAGCATTTTATAGATTTACACGATCTGCGTTTTAATGCAACTACCTTTTTCTATAAATAATAGTTTAAATAAAAGGATAAATATTTTAGTTAAATATTAATTATAATTTTTATGTTAAAATATCCGCTATAGGTACTTTGTCTTGTATTGAGCTATAAATAGATTCAGGTCCCTGTATAGCCTTTATGTTTCTGTATCTAATAATAATAATGTATTTTAAAAAGAGTTTTACGGTATTTATGTTATCTTCTGATCTTTATCATCATTTTTATTTTTAGATGTTAATATATTTTAATTTTTCGTTTTTTACTTTTTTTATAAATATTTTCCTATTTAAATATTAATCAATTATCTATGCTTAGGCTTCTTCGGTGTAACTTTAAGTGTTTTTTTTTACATAGATGACTAACTATAAATTAGTATGAATGAATTTTAGTATGCCTGAAATTGACAGCTACAAATAATCCAAAATTCTATTTGAACCATTTGATTCCAATTATTTAATTATTCTCAATTCAGTGTAACTAAAAAGTATAACGATTATCTTGGTATTAATTTGATTACTAGGAACCGCAAATTGGACACTTAGTCGAAAACGATTCGACCGTAAATAAACCGTTTAATCCGTAGTCGATAGAACAATCGTTATGGAATACATATTGTTATAAAAAAGAATTATAATTTGGTGAATATGTTCCTTTAGTAATTTATATATTAAATAAAATTTTACATATTATATAAAAAAAACAACACATATTTCGCAGAATGACAAATACATGCCTTTGCCTTACTGATAATATAAAATGTCAGTACCGTATGTTTAACAACTTTATCATTTAATTTTTCATTCGTTCAATTGACTACTCTGTTGTTTTTGTATGAACTAATACTGTGGCCTGAATACTGTAATACCGTGGCCAATTTTTAAGGATTCATGCACATGACATCAATTGTTTGAAACAAATAAAAATAGCTATAATGTTGTTAATTTTCTACAACATTATATGAATGACGATTACATTTACAAGGACGTAGGTAGATAAGGTATTAGCGGTAGATTTTTGTAGGTAGGGGTACTGAAAGGAAATATAAACAATATAATAAAAATAAAAAAGTGTATATGATAATTAACATTTGTTAACCTAGGAGACAAGCTATGCAACTGTAATATCTATATCCTAACTGTCTAGAAGGACTTAGGCCATTAGACAGGTGGTAGTTACATCATTGGTGCCAATTTAAACGAAGTAAAGCTCAGGCAGTCATAATCGTTGATCTCCAGAAATAAGCTTCCCTGAGCAGTGTGGGCAGATGTTGGTAAGCCCTCCAGAAAGTATTACGATCCTAAGGGGGATCAAGCGCCCCAAATGATGGATGCTGTAAGAAAAACCTACTAACGTAATTATGTAGACCTCCTGTAAAGATTAATTCTTTACAGGAGAATCCTGCAGGGATTAATTCTTAGGGAGTCTAGGCAATGTATGTCTTGGGACCTATACCTTTTTCTAACTTTCAAAAAGATATATTTTCTACCACAATTCATTGCGTATTTATAATTATGATCATTTTACTACATCATTAGAGCATGACATAACCCTATTCAAATGAGAGAAATACCTTCAACAATGTTTTTAACAAAATATTTTTATACTTATTCCTCATTTTTGGTCTGCCTTGGGGGACGGGGGTCTAGTCGATATGGGGTAATAGTAGCCTACATTTAGTAGTGGGCTTGCGAGTCATATTATTTCTCCCTACTCTACTTTAATGTACAGGGGATCTGGATGGCACAGTGGTGCTCTTTCCACAGTTATGGACAGTACTTAGTAGTAGGTGAAATCATCGTTCTCAGTAACCTGATGTTCTGTATTATAAATAGTGCAATTGTGAGCCTTACTTTTAGATAGAAACCGGAGAGCAGAAGAAGTTAACTTCAGATCATGATAATATCCGTTTTGAAATTTTCACTATTTTCAAACTGCTGTAGTGCTCTGGTGAGGTTTTGCACAGAGGCGAATGATAGCCAGTGGCAAGGTTTTGGATGGCTAGGATAAGCAGGTTCACGATGTAGTTACGCCTTGAGTTTTGGAGTCATGAGATCGCGTCACTATAGGTCACATGAAATAGCGGATAAACTTAAGGGATATTATCGGCGAAGCAAAAAATAATTTCTATCTTCATATAATCCAGTTTTTCGGTTATTTTAGTTGTTATTAATAGTTTCTAATAACGAGTATGCCATATTATTTTATATCTATTGCCTATTGGTTGCCTATATATCTTGAGATAACCTATCTCATATAAAAAAAAAGTTTTAAAATACTTCTTTCTAGTTTTTAAATAATTATAAAATTGAATTCCTACTTTTTGAAGTTAATTTAAGGTAGAAAATAATTGTAGGTCATCTTATAATGACATATTATATATTGACATTATAAATGGCCGACGGGCATCCTTCTTTTCGTCATGAAATCGACAAATAATTACTCCTCGGAATTACCTATATCACATCTATAATCTCGTCGACATCATGCCTCATTTCATGATATGGTTTTAACAAAAACAATTGAATTTAATTTAATACCATGCCGTAGGAAAGATGCATTTACTACGATTACATTATTTTTCTCTCTTTAACACGATGTTAGTGACATTTTCCATATAAACAATCGCGAATTATTTATAAATTCGTTTTTTTTCTATAAACTTGGTGATTTTGTAAAAAAAATATGAATAACATAAAGAGAAAGATAAAAATAAGCTTTTATTTAAATATTTCCATATATCGATTCAAAGAATATAGTAAAATCCTATTGTTGCTGTTAATCTACTTGAAGTTCGTGTAAAGAATCGTTCGTGTTCACAGACAACTATTATTAATATATCAATGTTACTAATAGACAAATCACATCTTGAATAGAGTTTTTTATTTAAATATTTCATTTTCTTATGGATGTTAACATGATGAGATTGTAATTTTTTAAATAACTAAATATATAAATAGATATTAATTCTTAAAATTAACTAACATTTCTGATAATATTTCAAAATTACATACTCATTTATATTCATATCGAAAATAAAATAAATAAAATTTCAATATATGTGATATATATATATAATTTAATTTAGATTTTCGAAGCAATTGTGTAACTTTAGACTATTTAGAACATATTTATTAAAAAAACGGTATATTTACATTTATAAGCTTATATATTACCTTTTGTATTAAATATTCAATAATAATTTATATTTCCTATTCTATAGCTACACTGTACTGTCTTTGCTAAATACGATAAATTATATTTTAATTATTTAATTAATGAAAGGAGGTAAAGGATATATTTTTAGATATTAATCGAGATTGTCTAGATAGACACGTGGATCTTTACCGATGATGGCGAGATAAAAGTCGGACAAGCAAAAATGATTTTACATGTATTTAAGTTATATTTAAGCTAGTTTATTAATTAGTGTCTAACATCTCGATTACCTTTGTTACTCAAAACTTTGGCAGGAAACCTGCATGTTTCTAAAATTCTGACGTATGATCCAAATTTCGTCCTTAATAACAGAGGATGCCATTGTTTAGACATTTACAGACGTTACAGTTTGATGTTTTGTTTCATTTGTTGTTCATGTTCTGTTAAAGACTGGTCATGATACTGAAGTTTTATTATTAAATTATAATTAATTTCTAATAATTATATGAGCTAGCATTTGCATTGCTTGCATTTGTTTGCATTGATACAGGATTGCTTGGATTCGTAGATTGAACTCAATAAATATTTTCAATATATTAATTATGATAATTATAATATTTATTTAAAAGTTTATTAAAACTTAATAAAAGTTTAACTAAGCTACAATTTTTATTTTCAATATATTAAAGATAGCTTTGTTAATACTTGCCGTACAAACAGTAAACATACATAAATATTCAAAAGTAAATATATAGAAATAATCAAATTGACCAAAATACGGCCTTGCATACCAATTCATAGTCATTATTTTTTCAGATGTAATGAGTCGTATTTACTGGCGACAGGCTCTGTGGGCGCTGGCGTTGTATACCACGCTGGCGCCCTCGCAAGCCGATGGAAACATAGGTATCATGAGAATTACTTTATTTGCAACCACATAACAATAATCGACTTTTTTTAACTTTAAAATGTTATTCTTTACCAGGTTGCTTGTTTAGCTCGTCCCTTTGTCTAGAGGGAGTGGAGTGGTGCTATGATGGTAATAAAACAATTGAAACAATAATACATATTTTTAAAAATAATTAAACCGACTTCATTTTTATCTATAAATTGTGACGGTATACGAAAAAAAAATAGTATTCGATTCGATAAATGGCTCCGTAAAAAGAAAAGAAAACACAAATGAATTGATAAGTTCCTTTTATTTAAGTTTGTTAATAATCATGTACTAAGCATAGAGTAAAAGAGAAATTAATTTTGTTTTTCTTCTAGATTTTGCATTTGGAAAATGCATACCGGTGTATGACAATGATCCTGAAGAGGGATCCCTCTATCAGTAAGTGCTAAGTTTTGTACTAAGTGTGTAAAATTTATCTAAAAATGTGAAACTTGGATGAAAAGTATATATGAACATGGAAATCGGTTTTCAGGCTTCTGTTTATAAGTTAGAAGGCGCCGTTACGGTGTTTTTCTGTGGGATATAACCTACATATTCAAATTGCTACCATTTAACATATACGAAAACATTTTAAATTATGAAGTTTATCAGAATTAATATAACTAACTGTATGACCAGGTATGATATGAGTTCGAATCAGCTGCAATGGTTCGAGAGAGAGCTGCAGCAGCTCGCGACGCGCGGCTACCGCTGGGAGCATGCGTACACGCAGTGTGTGCTGCAAAGCATGCTCTATGCCATGCGTCATCATATGTACGTACCTTGAAATATCGAACTTATGTCAAATTTTAGTTGAATAACATTCATTTTTAATGAAAAAGCCTGTCTTTCGTTTACTGAGTAGATAGTAAATATCAGATTATTATTAATTAAAATACCTCTAAGGGGTCATTTTAATTGTTAATAATAGTCTGATATTTATAAAACGCTTTGTCGCAATCTATGTCTTTATATTTAAAATATTTTCCGGGCAGGGATCCAGCGAACGTAAATTCCAAGCTATGTGACCATTTTGCGGACCCAAAGGTAAATCCTGAACCTACCGGTGAAGGAGAAGAAACCCTAGAGGTAAGCATTAGCTTTACATGTTACTTTAAATGTTTATACATTTATATGACCTTTCATTAAGGTAATGGTTACTTTGTGTTTTACTATTCAGATTGAACCTGACGAAACAGCTTATGTACGATTTACGCCAAATTCACAAATATCCGATTCTGATTATGCTAATGAAGTATATAATCCGCCATTTGTTCCGGAAAACGACCCAACTGAATACTTAGTACCTAAAGGTTTGTGCAAAATATTATGGATTTATATATATTTATTAAAACACCAGGTTACGTAAGTTTTATTAGTTTAAATGATTGACATGACTGATTTGTATATAGGAGAAACGCCAATTAACAATGAGCCAATACAACCAGACGAAGAAAATCCAAGCGATAAAATAAGAGACCTTATGCTTATGAGTGGGATCGAAGAATCTCCTGTCATTATGCCTTTTGAAGGATTCAGAGAACGCCTTCAAGAGGAACAGAAAGAAAGAAATCTTGGTACTCAAAACATCGTAC
Source organism: Vanessa atalanta (assembly GCF_905147765.1). Lineage (NCBI taxonomy): Eukaryota > Metazoa > Arthropoda > Insecta > Lepidoptera > Nymphalidae > Vanessa > Vanessa atalanta. The sequence continues at coordinate 4,509,003 of NC_061876.1, read as the reverse complement.
CCGACGGTTTTGTGGATAAAGAGAAAAAATCACTGGCAGAGACTAAACATGATTTGAAGTCTTTTACTGAAAATAATGAATTCCCTGATGAGGAGCGTCTGGGGGCTCATTTCCGTAAATTTAAGACTAAGCCGCCGCCGTTCACTGCAGAGTATCTTACTGGCAATCGATTCTCACCATTAGACGCTGAAGTTCGCTCGAATGCATTAGAGAAGTATAAGCAAAGTTTCGCAGAGAAGAATTTTCCTTTTGAATATGAAAATCCAGGTGATATTCAAGAACAAAGAATCTATTTTGATGAAGATGGTGATGAGTTTTCCATTGATACAGGTAGCGGCGATCTGGACCCGTATCATTTGAAAGGTTAGTAAAGTTAAATATTCTTGTATCCAAAATTGATATTAATTTTATTAACATTAATATATATTTCACAGATCCTTCTAAAGCTAAGAATTCCAAAAATATGGAATATTTGATTAACTACTGGCGTGAGTTATTTGGCTCAAAGTTGAAACCACAAGGCAATTTGTATGCCGAGGGTGGACCCTTAAAACCTGATGAATTACAAGGTAAGGTCAAGCCATTAAAAGAAAAACAAGTGGGATATAATTTAAGTTATATATTTATTTTATTATAGGCACTACATTAGAGCTGAATCACCACCCTCTATAATAAGACTTAACTCGCTGACAAATTTTGTACAGCTTTGTATACTGTTACAAATATTTTTGTTTCAAATTGTTTTGTTTTTATTTCTTTATTATACCTAGACATTATTAGTACGAGAAACTCCGTCCGAAAACGAAAATCATACCGAACTGAAGCTGTTACAAATACCAACGATGTTTCAGGTGAAAATTCGAAATTTTATCTGTCGGAAGATTTTCAAGATTTGCTTAATAGAGAATGGGGCTTTAAGCGTAGGGAAAGAGATGATGTTAAAAAGCCTGGGCCGCGTCTGGACGCGAAAACCTTAAAGATATTGTACAACAATAAATCGGTGACAGGTTAGTGTCACGGTGGCCTGAGATAACTGTTTTAGACTCTCGATGTGCCCTACAATGATTTCCAATTTACGCTAATTTGCGTTCGATAAAAACAATGAAATCGTTTTAATTTCCTGAATTAATGCACTGCCACGTCGTACCTAGAATATCCGCACTAAATGTTTCCCTGAAAAGCACACTGTCTTATAATAATTAATATAACACAAAACGCATGAAACTCTGTCGTTCTCCCTTTACACAATAAACGTATATGATGTATTTATTTTCTTTATATTTAATTATTATTTATATGTTGTATTATTTTACTTTTTTTATTATCTTATGTTATCACTTCAAAAGCTAAAATATACATGTGCCTATTATTTTCAACTTCCTGGCTTGAGTTGTTTTAAGAAAAAAAAAATACAATGGCTATTTTAAGTAATAAGTTGATGTAAGTAAATCTTAGCTTTAGTGTGCGAAAACGACTTAAAAATATTTTTAAGTAATCGATATGACACCGTTGCCTCTGCTAGCAGAGGTAAAAAAAATATATATCAAAAATTGAGTGATCATTTGATCGCTGTATGAAATTGTTATTGCTGTTCGTTTTTAATTCATCTGTCATTACTTTAACAGAGACCTAATTTGTCCCACAGTTTTGTTGTCAATTATTTTCAATATATTCAACATTTTTCTTGATGTGACGGTTGCCATTTTTGATTTCGAACAAAGTGTATCTATTTATATTTTACAGCTCAAGAAGCCTCCAGCAAGCAAAATCCAATCAAAGCTAACCACGATCACAACGACTACGAATACGACCCCTCGTACGCTTTCGTCGAGTTGCATACTAGGTATTTTTATAACACCTGCATATAATACAAATAGTGCCGAAAATATTGCTTGCCTCAAATGCTTGAATGTAAACGCTTACAATCTTGCCTCAGGTTCCTTACAAATTGGGAGAAAGGCATGGCTTTCATCGGAAGACTTGAAGAAATGCTGGGCTTAGAAAAAAATACTTTTACAAATCCTCGGTAATTTATCGTCACTGTTGTTAATTGCTATGTGTCTTTAATATACATATATTATGAACATTATTTGAATACAATTTTGATTGCAGAGTTGATCCAAGTGAAGTAACATTCAAAGTTGAAAAAAATAGTAAGGGATATGATGCGGTTGAAGTCGGAAGGCAGATTGGTAATGTTATTAAAAATCACAAATTATTTTACACTTTTCCAATGAAAGATTCGATTATCAAGGTAAATATTTATATTGCAGATGCAATTAAGGACAAAGTGTGGAAAGAAACAGGAGCTCAGATAAAATCTATTGGGGTTGGGGATCGAGTAAGTTTACTTATAATATTAAATTAAGATTATTTATTTTTCGATTTTTATTTTTAATTTTTTTATTCACAGAGCAAACATGCTATCATCCGCCATACTGATATTCAAGAGCCTCAATTCTTAGGCTTACAATTACCAGTTCTTCTTGCACTCGTGGGTAGTTTATCAGTTCTCATAGTGGGTGCTGTGGTGTTTGCAATTTTACTCAAAAGGGACATGAGCAGTAAGAGGAAAATGCAAGGTCTCTCATCTGCAGCAGAAATTGACGCCGAAGCTACTAGAGACTACCAGGTTAATTTCAATATAACTAACACTTATTAATGCTTATTAAAAATCGTTTAAATTAAATTGCTCATGTATCTCGTGGAATATATTTTTAATTTTTAAACAACCCTTATGTTAGGAACTTTGTCGCGCTCGTATGTCGGGAAAGTGGACGGGACAGCAGACAACCACTGCGCCTACACACCCAACTGAGACGCCGCAAAGAATTACCTCACTATCCAGGGATCCCGAAGGTCATTCACCATCAACACGATCCAGTACTTCATCGTGGTAAGCGATATTTTAAGAAAATTGACGAACTGTACAAAAATAATGACAATTTTGACGTCAGACAAGTTCGCGCTAGATATAATATTTTCGCCAAATTAAAATAACCTTAAATTTAGGGTATTAAATATGGTATTTGATTTAAGAAAAAAACATGTATAGTTTTTTTTAATATATAGATAGGCGGACGAGCAAATGGGCCACCTGATGGTAAGTAGTCACCTCTGCCCATAGACAATGACACTCTAAGATACATTAACAATACCTTACATAACCAATGCGCCCCCAACCTTGGAAATTAATATGTTATGTCCCTTGTGCCTGTAGTTACATTGGCTCACTCACCCTCCAAACCTGAATATCTGATGAGTGGGTGGTACCTACCCAGACGGGATTGCACAAAGCCTTACCACCAAGTATAGTGTATATATATATAAATAATAATAAGCATTGTAACAGGAGTGAAGAGCCGGCGTTGACGAACATGGACATTTCAACTGGACACATGGTGCTGGTGAGTGTATTATTTTTTTAAAGTGTACATGTACATGTGTTTGTTTATGCTATTTGTAACATTTTATGAATTTTTGAACAATGTTTTATTATAAGTGAGTAATCATATTTTTTGATATTCAAGGCATACATGGAAGATCATCTCCGTAACAAAGACCGCCTTGAACAAGAATGGAGAGCGTTGTGTGCGTATGAGGCCGAACCATGCGCTACTGTTGCTGCCCTTAAACCTGACAACACTGGGAAGAACCGCTACGCTGATGTGCTGCCGTATGATCATTCGCGCGTTACACTGAACACCCTATCTAACCACCTCGGATCTGATTATATCAATGCTTCTACTATTGTAAGAGGGGCAAATTTTATCGTTTATATATTTTTTAAGAACAATAATGTGATATTTATGGTGTACTAAATCCTTTTATAGACTGACCACGACCCCCGCAACCCGGCATACATCGCTGCAGCTGGTCCCTTGGCTCAGACAGCACCCGATTTCTGGCAGATGGTATGGGAACAGGGCAGCGTTGTGATGGTGATGCTTACTCGACTTACAGAAAACGGCCAGCAACTTTGTCACCGATATTGGCCTGAGGAAGGATCGGAGCTCTATCATATCTATGAAGTAAGATTTGTTACTTCAATGCTCACCTATAAATTTCTTATATTAAAAATAGTAAAAACATTAGCAACAATTTTGAAAGTTTGCGTGTAGATAACGACAGATTTTCAAATTATTTATTACTGCTATTCAGGTTCATCTCGTGAGCGAGCATATCTGGTGCGATGACTACCTCGTCCGAAGCTTTTATCTGAAGAATCAGCGCACCGGCGAAACACGTACTGTCACGCAGTTCCACTTCTTATCCTGGCCCGAAAATGGAGTTCCCGCATCAACCAAGGCATTGCTCGAATTTAGGAGGTAACAAATTATAATGAGTTAATTAGCAATTAAATTTTTATGATGCTCAAAACAGACAGATGTTAATTTAATTTGATTTTATTATGAATTATATAGTACAGCAATGATAAATATCAGTGTCAAGTGATGGCTTTTATGTTATGATAGTATTTCCATAGCTTTTAAATTGAATATATTGTTATTATGTTAACAATCTACCTAAAATACTAATTATAATATTATTATTTTTTTCAGAAAAGTTAATAAGTCCTATCGCGGTAGATCCTGTCCGATAGTAGTCCACTGCAGGTAAGATTTACCAGTTTCTTTTAATTCGATTAAGTGTTACCGACTTATAAACATTAGTATTTAAACAGTAGTAATTCAGGAGACAACAAGATATACCTACTTGACCGAAGCTTTGCAGAAGAATGATGAGTTTTTCTATTTTATAAAATAGGTAGGCGCACGAGCAAATAATCCACTTGATGGTGAAGGTCATCATTGCCATAAACATTGGTGCCATATAAAATGTAAACCATTCTTTAAAACAATAATGCGCCTCCAATTTTGGGAACTAAGATGTTGTATCCCTTATGCCTGTAGTTACACTAACTCACACACCCTTCAAACCAAACACAACAATACTGTGAATAATTGTTTGGTGGTAGAATATGTGTGTAACAGTGCTACCTATCCAAACGGTCAGGATGATAGAAATAATGTTTATGGCGCACTAGCTGCTACCAGCCTCTTTCGCTGGGTATAAATAAAAAGGGGGAGGATCAACGGAATTCAAACAAAATAGTAGCTTATGCCCATTTACTTACGGTTCCGCATCGATTGGTCATATGCACGAACCGATATTGTCAGTAGTTTTCACGGCTTCGGCTCTCGGCTTAATATCTCGTGCTCGGTGGTAAAAGATAATATCAAACAGAAACTTTCATCGACACTCCTTCGCAGAATATATCAGTCATAATATATTTTTCATTTAAAAAAAATTAAACGTATGTACTTCATTTTCTAATATTACTCGTTTATTAATATGTAAAAATTAATTTTTACGTTTATCTTTATTAGCAATCATCTTATTTAATCGTTTTATATATTTAAAATCAATACAATAGATTTTATCTTAATTACTGATAGCTCTAAGTATTTAAACTTTGATATATTATGATAAGACAATACAAGATAAGAATTACTTTAGTAGCGTTTATCCTTATTGTTTTATAATAACCATACGTTTCATCTAATTCATTTAAATATCATATTATATACTGCCCCGTTTGATTAGTGACCTTATAAGGGTGCAGTTCTGAGAACTGCTTAAAGCCCAGGTCTGCCAAATAAAAGGGTTTAATGGTTTTTCTGTCGATAAATTTTCAGCAAATATCCTGGCCAAATTTAGTTGTAGTTTTTATACTCCCTTACCTCTAAAGTCATTTAGAGGTCTGATGTCTGGAATAGAAATAATATTTGTATTTGCGCACACAAGCTTATGCAAGTCGCACGTATATAATACGCAGTTAACTATTTTCTTGTCGTGGCCGAAATCGCTTGAGAATATCATCATATCACAACATATAAGTATATTTATTACATATGTATATTTTATGTATATCTTGATAATTTTTTCTATTCTCTTGTCGGTAGTCTTTTATTCTTTCGTGTTTTCTGTTTATCTTTGTAAGAACTAATAATATATAATAGAAAATTGTTTAATATCGGATCAAAATAGTTACCATATTTAGGTTTTTATATTTATTTTAAGCGATGGCGCTGGGCGGACGGGTACTTACTGCTTGATCGACATGGTACTGAACCGCATGGCAAAGGGTGCAAAAGAGATAGATATAGCGGCGACACTCGAGCACATTCGCGACCAACGCACGCGCACCGTAGCTACCAAACAACAATTCGAATTCGTTCTAATGGCTGTGGCTGAAGAGGTAAATTATTGCGCAATATTTGACATAACATCATCATCCTCAACTCATCGATATACAGACTCTACAAACTAGTGGTTTGTAGATAATTAATCTTCAAGAATTTAATTTTAATGTTAAATAAATGATCATCGCGCAGGTACACGCAATACTCAAGGCTTTACCGGCGCATTTGCAACAGCTACAAGAGAAAAAGGACAAGGAAAAAGAAAAGGAGAAAGAGAAAGAAAAAGAAGGCAACGACAAGGAGAAACCCAACTGAACCAGGCACTACTCACGCGACCACGACTTTGTTACTTAAAATAATTAGCGTCGACTCTAGCTTTAAACGTTTGCACAATTAAAAAGGAATAACAATGATGGCCACTTTTACTCATTAAAGAAATAGTTAAAAAAGCATAAAAAATAAACTAGAGTCGACACTGGTTATAAAAGTTACGTTAATCATAATTATTATCGTTCGGAAATGTTTATTCCATTCAAGTTGGGAATCAAGATTCATATTTAAGTAAATATATATCAGGTAGAGTATAAAATGTTTGGCCTCTATTCATGATTCAAATTCTGATTCTCAACTTGAAATTATTTATTGGATAATTAAGTAGAATGAATAACTTCTTTTGCTTATCGCTACGTTGTTTCAAGACAATGTTTACATTATATTCCTATTATCGATATCAATGTTATATTTTATTGATGTACGCAAATGGACCGTATAATATTTAAAGTTTAATTCGTGTCTTACTTTTTCAAGGTTCTCATTAGGTTATATAAAAAAAAAAGAAAATATTTCTATACATTATGTTCAGAGAGCCTACAAAATTAAAGTATTTTCTTAAACGAGTACATATTATACTTGTAATTTACGAAGATATAAATTCTTTATAGGGATCATTATAGTCAATTTATCCGGTGTCTATAAAACTGACCTATCCATTTTCTACGTATAAAGAACATATTTTAACCACTGTTTTAAAATTAATTTTGATTATTCATAATTACTATATCATAAAAATCAGGGAAAACAAAGTACGATGTTTTAATGTATTTAAAAGATATATTTAACGTTTTGAAATGGAATTCTTTGATGTGTACAAAACGCTTCGTTATAATAGTTTGAATCTAGTCAGTAATACATTAATAATTGTTAACTATTATTCATCGATCGATTTGTTATTATTAAAGAACATTTGTGTAATATTAACTTTATATGTTATATTGTGGTATCAAATTTTACATATGTACCTATGTACTTCGTTAGCGTCTAGTTGCTGCTATTTTTGTAATAAAATAATGACGAGAGAAATTCTCAAACGGACATTGGCTTCGCCGAATCATATCCCGAAAAAACGGTATACCTGATAAATTTAATCAGATAAAATTATGAGATAAAAATATTTACAGACTAGCAGAAACAATAGAGATCGTAGTACTTATCTGTGTACGATTTACATATAATATTATTATATTTATTGCAAACTATGGAAAAATGTAAAAAAAAAAAATACCATAAATGATTGTAGTTTAGACTTAAGAGAAAATATATTTAACCGTATTTCTGTATGAAATTATATGTAGTTTTTATGTGAATTATTGAATGGTGGATTTGATTACCTATTAAAACTTTACAGGTGAAAATTGCCCACATACCTCCATTTCAATTTCTTTCTATCCTTATTTTCTTCATTTTCTTTTTCTATTATCTTTTCATTAAACGCTTACATAATATTTCTGTTTAATAAGATGTTCATTGATTTTGCTTTCTTTAAGCTTCTGTTGCAATATTATAACTTTAAAATCATTGTTTATCACTTGACAAAGAGTCAAAACGTCAAAGGATACCTTTAATAAGATAATTAAATTGCTATAGAAAATATCATGAAGGTACTTCTTTATCATTGGAAACAAAAAAATTCAAGCGGTTTGAATATATTGGCTACCTTATTGTAAATTACTTACTTGGTGGTAGGGCTTTGTGCATGCCCGTCTGGGTAGGTACCACCCACTCATCAGATATTATACCGCCAAACAGCAGTACTCAGTATTGTTGTGTTCCGGTTTGAAGGGTGAGTGAGCCAGTGTAACTACAGGCACAAGGGACATAACATTTTAGTTCCCAAGGTTGGTGGCGCATTGGTGATGTAAGGAATGGTTAATATTTCTTACAGCGCCATTGTCTATGGGCGGTGGTGACCACTTACCGTCAGGTGGCCCATTTGCTCTTCCGCCTACCGATAACATAAAAAAGTGGTCTTCTTCGCTCATTGAACTGATACTGCAAGAACTCAAGAAGTACAAGCTATTCTTCACATCGTCAATGCAAACCATGGAACTTAAGATAGTATATCTCCTGTGCCTATTATGACACTGATTCACTTATAATCACAGGAATAAAGGTAGGAATTATTGTTTGAAGGTATTTTACAGTTGACTAATACTGCTTTGACTACCTATTGAGATATTGCCCTCGCTGGCGGCCTACAGGGAGTTATCTATCTATCGGTTATCCTAAGAAAGTGCTTAGATATTAAATCAATGAAATTTATCCAAAGTAAATACGTTAACTTAATCCCAGAATAAGTAAAACAATATTAATGGTTATCGTTACAAAAACAAAAACAACTCATAATAACCCTATAGCTGGGCAGAGAGGAACAGCCTTTTGAAAAGGTTGGTTAATGGATTAAATGTGTCAAAAAAACAATTTCGTAAGCTGTTATTTTTAACATTTAACTTTGCAACAAAATTTTAATTTCAATATATATTTTTGTTGAACCATTTAAAAAGATGCGTTACAAATTTCCCCAATTAGTTATAGATGGTGATACCATTTAAGTAAAATGTAAATTTAGCGGAAATTATCTTCTATATTTAACGTGTAACCAATCCTTAAGCAAGTACACTGCTTAAGATACCAATTTAACTTAATACTTAAATATCTACAAGAGTTTGGTAGAAAAACTAAAAATCATGAAAATTGTTTTTGTAAGATGTGATCAAATTATCTGTATACATGACTAGAACTTAAATACTTTTATTAAAAATATTAATAAATTTAAGCGGAGTAAGTTAAATATCAATACAGGCTATTCTCCATTCGGTTAGACGTTACTTAGTAATCTTAATGTATATATCTAATCATCTTTTATTGTTTATCTTAAAACATGTACTCAAGTTCACGTGTAATACACATGAGTACAGAAAGCATTCGAAATTGAATCTTAAAACAAACAATTAAAATTGAAATTTCAGTTTATATGCTATTTATGGTATACAACAGCGACCAAGCATTATAATTAAAACGGAACTGTCCTGTTTACGGACTGCCCATCAGTCACTATACCACCAGATAGGTGTCTTATAAAACCACCCAATAGGTAGTATCATAAAATATTATATATGAAATGAAATTTCAAAACATCAGCTTGTTCATATTTTTATATTTTTGTTATATCATTTGAAGGTACTTATTGGACAAATGGAACGAGTAGCGGCATGGTAGTGCTCTACTTTAGTCGTTCTCACAAAACTAGTTTGTAAATATAGGCCTTTACAATAATCGCGGTGTAATGTCCCATTAGTTTTTTTTAAAATGGATATATAAATGATCAAATGACCCAGCTGATGATAAGTAGTCACTACCGCCCATAGATATTTGCGTTGTGAAAATTATTAACCGTGTCTTATATTCTTACAGGTGGAAATTAAGATTTTATGTTCCTTATACCTATAGACACATTGGCTTACTCACTATTCAAACCAAAACACAACATACTAAGTATTACTGTTTGGTGGTAGAATATGTGATGACAGTGTGTTATCTACTAAGTCGCTTGTACAAAAGCCTAACACCGAATATAAAATGAAGTTTGATTGTTTATTCACCAAAAAAAGTTCATACTTAATTAACAAATGTCCTACTTTTAGTGTAAAAAACATAGTCTCTGTACTTATATATGTAGATTAACATAGCTATTGTTATAGGAGTTTATATTATAATAAGTAATAACTCATTCGATTATGTGTTGTTGAACGAGTGTGTCATAGACAAAATACTCAAATACTGAGAATCTCCATGTTTGTTATTTGAAGTTGACAATAATTAACTTGACAGCAGTGCTAGTGCTAGTATCTTATAGACTAGTAGACAGTAGTGAGAAGTGTCAATCGTCGAGACTGGAATTAGAAACAAGTTAAAATTAAGATTTTTGCGAACAATTAAATTCAAATAGTTTTAAATAGTACTTAAATTTTATTATTTATATTCCATCCCGTGTTAACATCTACACATATAAAATGATTAACGGCCGAGCATTACATTTTGTTTTCAAAGTCGCTGACAGAACCCTTACAGCCAAATTTTACAGGGAAATTTTGGGGATGAAGGTGAGATATAATTATATTTCTAGAAGTATCGCTATCTTAAATTCAGTTGGTCTAGAAAAACATTTACATAATGAGATATTCTTTCGATAGTGATCGTTGCTATGTAATAAAGTAACACAAGCCGGTTTAACGGAATTATTCAAGGACAAACGAATCTTGTTGCGACAGCGATTAAATTGCTAGAACTAATCGCCGGTCATTATGTATGACCAACGCAAATTTCTGTAAATTATCTTAGTGGAATTGACAAAATGCTTAAGATAAATTCACCAAATACATACACTATATTAAATATGATATATAATAAATTAATTAATTATATATAACATAACTACCTATCTTATTTATTTTAGGTTTTACGTCATGAAGAATTTAGTGAAGGCTGTGAAGCGGCATGCAATGGGTAATTAAAAAATAATTACTATAATGTTCCAAGTAATGTAGCATAATGTACACAAATATAATAAAATTAATAAAAATGTCACCCCCCTAGTGTAGACTCTTTATATCCCTCATAATAGCTGTTCAAGTTGAAATGTTGCATTTCATTAAACAAACATATGCTTAAATATGTGTCATTTAGAATAAATTAAATTTTATATATAAAATTAAGTATAAATTTTCAGACCCTATGCTAACCGTTGGAGTAAAACTATGATTGGTTATGGTCCAGAAGACACACATTTTGTTGTTGAATTAACTTACAACTATGGAATAACATATTATGAACAAGGAAATGACTTCCTGGGTCTCACAATCCAGTCTAGTGAAAGCTTGAAGAGAGCCGCTGCAGCTAACTGGCCAGTCAAGGAACAGAACGGCTTAAAATATGTGGAAGCACCTGGCGGATACAAATTCTACATAATTGATAAGCCACAACCAGTTGACAAAGGTTAGTAGTTTATATACATAACCTTTAAGAATACAAATATATTTAAGTAATTCTATGAATTTTAAACAAATATATAGCTAGTTATCAAATTTCTGATTAAACATTCCATTATTAAAACTTGTAACATCAGATTTCGAAGTCTAATGAATTATTTACAGTATATTGTTTAAATGTTTGTTTTAAGATCACGATGAGTAAAGCGTTTTTATGCAAGTCACTATAATAATCAAATGGTACTTTGTATATTTCATAATTTTTTTTTTATGACAGGTGATAATATGCAAGTCAACAACTAATAAGTATCTAATTCTATATTTCTTTATCATTGATATGATCTCAGAGTTTTATCTTTCCATTGGAAAATTTTATCAAATGTCTCACATATCATGTGATTATAATCTTCTATTTAATATTAATATGTAATCTGATATATTGAATGACAGATTGAATTAGATAAAAAATAGTTTATGCAATTACCTTAGGGATTCTTTATTGTTCTCTTGTCTTTATGTTAAAAAAAATAAACTAAGACGTGACTAAGACGTGTGACACTTAAATTGAACAAATGAATTTCAAATTAAGCCCACTTTTATTTATTTATAAATAATACTTAAGAGGACTTTAAATAATTTCATTTTGTAGTAATATTATTTAAAAAAAAATTATAGTTATTAGTGTATGTAAGAATTTTTTGAAGGCAGACATGCAAATGTGCAATCTGATGGTAATTGGTCACCACTGCCCATAAACATTATTACTTTAAAAAATATGAAATATTTCATCACCAATGCTCTACCAACCTTGCCAAGTTGTTATGTACCTTATGTCTGTAGTAATACTGGCTCACTCACTCTTCCAAACTCACTCATAGAATATCTGATGACTACCTACCCAGACATGCTCGCACAAAGCCTTACCACCAAATACAAAGTTTATGGCTGCACCACCTAGGTTATTATTCAAAATCTCTATCAGGCTGAGTTGTCTGGAATGGATGGCTAATTTGCTATTAGTTTGCCTTCTGTAAAACACATTATTTTTCTAAATCGTAGTGGTGTACAATAAAGTATATTAATGTGAATATTTTATTTTTCAGATCCAGTTGTCAAAGTGTCTTTGGCAAGTTCAAATTTAGCAAAGTCTATTGATTATTGGAATGGACTTTTAACACTCAAGATCTTTGAGAAATCAAACAAGTCTGTACTCCTTGGGTTTAGTGAAGATCAAGCTAAGCTTGAATTTGTTGATATTGGTGAGTAAATTTTTATGTATAGCCAAACAAATTACATGCTAGACATGCATAGACAGTTGATTATATATGCAAAACAGATTTTGTATAGAATTCTGTATGCTAGTAAAGATGTATTGTTGCCTGGGAATCACATAAAGTTGTTTGTACTGCGTCAATCTGATAAGTATCTTGTTATCTGGTCATACTTTAAACCTTAATACCTTGAGATTAGGTGCCATAGCCGATTTTCGTTTCTTAGGATATTAGTAAACTCACTCTGTCAACCTTACTACAGATATACATACTTTTTAATATTGTTTTACAATTAAAAACTAGCATCAGTTTAATAATTAACAGTTATTTTTAAATGCTTTAAACTTACGAAAAAGTATATTTGTCTGATAAAAAGATTTTTATTATATTTTGACCCACACTGTGCTAATACTGCTTAGTTTTTTTAATACTTAACTTAAAATATCATTTATCTATATTTGCAGGTGGTCCAGTAAATCATGCGAAAGCATACGGTCGTATCGCATTTTCCTGCCCCTTCGACGAACAACCAGTCATTGACAAGAAAATTCAAGAGACTAAAGGAAAAATTCTAACTCCTCTCATATCACTCGACACACCAGGAAAGGCTACGGTGCGTGTTATTATACTGGCTGACCCAGACGACCATGAGATCTGCTTCGTTGATGACGAGAGCTTCCGTCAACTCTCGCAAGTTGACCCTGCTAGTGATGCAGATTTGGACAAGTTCATCAAATCAGACAAGTCACGTAACTAAAAAACAAAAAACTAAAATTTTGGGTTGCCATATAAAAGATCATTGTTTTAACATAAAGTTTTATAAACAAATATTAATAATTGTTTAAAAATCGTGATATATTATAATTATGTTTGAGATTATAATCGAATTGATATTTTTTATAAATAAGTTTTAATTATTGGCAATCCTTAAATTATTATTGCGTAAGTGTAGTATCGAAATATTAAAATATAAGTTTTTTTGCCTTATGTGATATTATTCTTGGTGGAAGTTTACTTTTAGCATTCCCAATATTATCGTATCTTGTTATTGCTAAGATTTTTTTACCAGTGTACAAATTTAATTTGCACATTTTATGCACCTTTATTTCACTGTTGTATTTCTAAATATATATTGTTTAAAATCTTCAATTCTCTTATTTTCTTCTCCTATCCTCGAATCACAAAACATAAAACGGAATTCTCTAGGACTTCAAGTGTTAGTGTGTCAGAATATCCTTACTTAAGTTATAAATATAACCATTGGCTTAATCGACTGAATGGAAGTGATTTTCGAACGAAATTTTGGCCAGTATAAAAAGTTCGACAAATTAATCATGTCATAAAATATAAGAAGGGTTGGTAACACGCAACCCGATAACATCGCGTGAGTGGTGGGCAGTTATCGACAATGTATAAATTGTGTGAAGGTATATTCCAGCACTAGCGCGAAGCGAACGACTTGATTTTATCGACCAAATAAGTGGGTAGTCGACGGATTGCGAAACGACGGGATCGCGTGTCGTTTGGCCTTTCATAAGTCTAGAATCGTTATTCGTTATTTTGATTTATAAAATACCATTTCAGGCATCGTTTTTATTATAATTTTTCTTTAATTAATTATGACCAAAATGTATTATTACACAATAATATTTTGTTTTTGAAGCACCAGCTACTTGAATATTATACATAACTACTTCGAGATACTGGTATTAATAAAGTTTGTGATCCTGCACCTGATTTTACTCCGGTCGTGTTAGATTTCCGTCCAATCCGCTGCCATCGGCAGCCGACGTGAATGTAATTCGATCAAGAGGACTTTAATATTGATTTATAGCATTATATACATTACTCTTAATGTATATAATGTTACAAATCAAATATAAAACTCTTAGATTTGAATATGCTCTATAGTACATGAAGAATTAATTTTATTAAATTTTTGACTGCCTGGCAACACTGATCGGTAATAATAAAATATGGTTAAGAAAAGTTTTCGCTATATATCGAGTACACTAAAGTCGTGTACGAGTTGCAATCCTTAAGTTATTATTGCGAAAGTGTAGTTTCGAAATATTAAAATAAAAGATATAAGAAAATTTTAAATTATTTTACTTGCACTGCTCTTGAGATATTTTTTAAAACTGTTTTTAAAAATGGCGACCAACATTTGAATTTGTTCTTGTTCATTTTTCTCGTAATTCTATACTTATCAAAAAATTCTAACGAATTCTATTAATTATAATAAATGTTTTCTAAGTAAACTAAGTCGGTATTTTGTTTAAACAGTTGAATTAGTTATTTTAAGTATATTATGTATTTTTTCTGAAATTGTTTAAAACTTACAAAACGTTTATTAATATACTTACTTGAAGTTAAAGAAAACTATAAACAGACATATAATAGTATTATCTCTAGATGTACACGAAGATTTTTAGTCATTTTTGACTGTTTTAATGCGATCTTTTTGTCTTCTGTGACTAAAACTTATTTTCATTGTAATACAGTATACTATGTACCTACAGTATTTATTTCGCAATGTAATTAATCGTAAAATAGTTTTAACATTGGTATATTCTACGACGCTACTAATAAATCTGATAAAATACAATAGACTACACATGCAATGGGACTTAACTGGTTAATTCACGCATAGATGCTTTATCACAAGGATCGGACTTGACTTGAGGTGAATAAATAACGTAACAAAGAAATCAATACCATCTAGTCAAGGATACGTAAGAACATTTAGCTCTAAAGGTTATTGGAAGATTCGTTCATTCGAAATAGGTATTCTTGCTCAGAATCGTTCGAAATCAAATATTAGTATAACATATCGTGTTATACTAAAGACTACTAAAATATTATTTTCAATAATAAATAACTATTTTTATAAGTGCCTATAATAATTAATTTATTATGAGGTAAACAAAACATTTTCGTGGCGCAATCGCTGCGTCTATCGAACCTGGCGTAAAATATTACCAGCGGTATCTCGTCGATAATAGATCCGCGACCTATCATAAATTTCATCGCAATCGAGAATCCTGCTGATCAATTCGCGAGCTGGGCGGGCGGCCGCCGGGCGCGTGCGCGGGCCCGGAGCGGTGCGAGGCGAGAGGAGCGGCGCGGCGGGCCGGAGCGCGGCGGCCGCGGCCGGGCCGGCAGTGCGCGAGTCGCCGCCGCCTGCCGCGCCGCCATGGCCGCGCCGCGCCGCGACCGCTGACCGCAGCGACCGACCGCGCCCGCTACCCGCGCGACCGGCCTCACCCTCGCCCCACGCCCACGCCTCGCTACGCCGCCGCTAGGTAAAGTATTCGGCGAGCCGTACCCTTCCTAGCGCCGCGGAGCGCTTTGTCCCTCGACCCTCGCCCCCTTCCTCCCTCGCGACCATATGTAGCTAACGTTATCGGCGACGACAACAGTTGCCGCAATCCGGGACATACGCTGTACCACTGCCGGCCGATTGTATCTGAACTATTAGTACTGGTGTTCGACGGCCTCAGTGATCGTAATCACCGTGTGTTCCACTCTCGACTGCTCTCATGCTCTATTGGTTAGTCTATACGATTTATTACTTACCTTTTCGCAAAAAGTCGCTACCGCTTAATTAATTCACTCGTATAAATTAACAGCTCTCTTTTACCTTTTACAGTTAGCTAGATCTCGTCGACGATGCTCTAGGTGGATGTTACATAATGGGCGTTTAGTCGAACCCCATTTCTGCTCTCGCGTAGCTCTTAGTGCGATAGAAATAAATTAATAGTTTTAGAAACGGATTGTTTGCTTTTTCAATAGAAACTATTATTTTAAACCGTAATATTTTTCTTGCAAATGTATATATTATAATATAATACACTGCATACAATAGTGGGATTTTAATTCAGTATTATATAAACATGTTAATTATATACTTGTGAGCTTACAGATTCAAGGATATTCAAGCCTTAAGTTTGACCTTTGATTTGAGGTCATACGTAATGAAAAAATATAAACCTTGCAGTTTATATAAGCTTGTATTTAATATTGTAAATAAAGTATTATGTTATAACTTATAGTGTATCTTAGCGCTCAAAATTTATAAAGTTAAATTCTTATTACTAAGAAATACTAATTATTGGCGAATTTACATTTTAAGATGCACTACTTAAAAACAATTTCGTCATCACCAGAAGACGAAAGTAACATATTAGAAAATCTTATTCTGTATGTCTTTAATTGTGCATTCAAAATGAAGCTCATAAAAATATCACAATAGATAGCACCAAGCCACAACAAAAGGAGCTAAATGAGTATGTCTCAGAACCCACTTCGGACATGCGCCCAAGACAATTTTTCCCCCGGCGATTTCTTAGTCGTTTATCAAAAGCTTTGCTTTTGAAATAAAGGCTTGTAAGACGCTCTATACTACGCTTTTTTTATTTAACCAACCAGTTAACTATATCATGATTTAGAATATGTAGATTTAAATAAAATATTTGTAATGGAATGAAAATATTTTGATTTTTTTTTTCATTTTTTCATTTTCGTATTTAGTAGCGATTAGAACTAGTTTATTTAACATTTAAATGTATACCAATATATATTTTTTATTTGATGTTTTTTGAATGTTACATAATCAGTTAAAGAAAATGAAAATTTTAATTAAAACATAAAGAAAAGATCGATAATCTTTAAAAATAATGGTTTCATTACATACATAAAATTTCTCCACCGTAAATAAAACAGTAGTATGTATTGTTGTTTATTATTGCAATTGTTTGTTTTGTTTGTTAGTACGTTTTCGCAATGTCAAGGTCATAGACAATGTACATGTATATATTTTTATCTAAAGATATACAGGGCAATCAACTTAGCTAAATTCGCTTTATATTTTTTTAACAATTGTCGTTAAATAATAATAATTTATAATAAATAATAATTTAATGCCTATATATAAATCAATAGACAAAAGTACGTAGAAAAGTATTACATATTACATAAATAAATTAAACCTCAACTTTTATATTATTATTGTTTACGTATAATCTATTACTATATACTATTATTGTATTATTACCGTATATACCTACAGATTTTTTTTTTAGTATTAAATATCTTCTTATATAAATGATATATCAGAGATATATGTTTATGTAGAGTTTCTATGCATATAGTGGGGCGATAAACAATCTCAATCTCAACGTCCGTTCTACCTTTATGCTGTTTTTAAGGTTGCACTGACGTCTCCTCCCTGACATTGAACACCTTATCTGTAGAAGAAGATCAGACTCCTCCCAATAGGGAATCAATCCAATCCCAAAATGGGAAGTTGTGCTATAAGTCCATCCGCTAATCAGAGAAGTATCAAAAGAGACACGTCCTGTGGAATGTCGCGTCAGACTACAAGGAAACTTAAACCCTTCCCCAAAGACTAAATTTTCCAAAATAATATTACATGTATGTAATAAGTATTAAATTTTTGAAGAACTTCTCTCTAACTGATTATTTCTATTGGATTAGTAATCATTAGTGCATGTTTAATCCAGTTTAGCATTTTTATTATTAAGATCTTTTCGATTTCATATTGATTATGTTACAAGTGATAAAGATTTTATAATATATTCGAAACAGACAGACAGTCAGTTTAAACCCATCAATTGTATGCACTTCCATTTGTATTTATACTATCTCCATAAATGCTCGCTTTTACAGACCGCGTAAACTTTTTAATGACATCTCTATGAAAGAGGCTTTGTAGGCCGTATAGTACAGGTCTATCCCAAATAAATTCCGGGTAAATGAAATAACAAGAAACAAGAAACTTTGTTTGTGTGGTATTACGGGTATCATTTAATCAAAATTTGCACAAAGCAGTTGTTAATAAACTTTTATCGTACTCTTAAAAATATACATATAGATTTAATCTTTTTTTATTATAATAAACACTTGACAAGACGACAATTCTGATGCAATTATCATATTTATACATTTATGCGACCATAAGTTATTAATAAAAAAAACAGACGAAATAATAAATTATATTAATTGCTCAAGAAAATGGCTTTGTCAAATATACCACGACAGCCAGTACGTGTGTTGTTACACCTAAAGGCCACAGATAAATACTAACAATAAAATAAAGCTATAGAATATGTTTGACTGAACGCGGTCGAATTGTTTTACGTTAGCTTACTCGTTTATTGAGGAACCTATATTGCTTAAAGCTACAATCCTAGTGGAGGAGTATCCATAAACCAATATGACAAACTGAACGAAACTGGCATAATAATATATAATATGAAACGAATGCGAATAAAACCGCGGGCCACAGTAAATTTATAGACATGGAGATATCCGATTCAAATAAAGGTACAATTATTCTTTCAGTTATTTCTATTAAATAATTTGTATAAATAAATCTAATATGAATAATCTTGATAGATTTTTAATTATGAGCATATTATTGATTTGGTACAATTTTGCAACTAAATTTTAAACCATTACTAGTCAACTGTTTTAATTGAATTTGAACAGACATACATACTGTCGAAAAATATACAATTTAGTATAATAAATTTTATCAGTTGAACTACAAAGATTAAATCAAATCTATGTCGATCTATTTATAAAAAATGTTTTTTTTTTTTTTTTTAATATAATAGATATAATAATTTAGCACTCTCTTCATTCATTTGTTTGAACCAGAAGGTGCATAGTAGAACTCTTCAATTACTACTGGAATAGTTTCGGTTCATTTAGTTTGTTATGACGAGTCTGACAAAGGCGAGCTTTTTAGTTTTTAAATTCTAATTATTTCTCTCAGTATAGTTACGGCATTGTGTGAAGTCATATTGTATAATATCGTCACGTGTATATTATACACTTTGAACAACATATTGTGTTTAAAAAAAATGGAACATTTAAAAAATTATAAACTGTAAAACTTTCGTATTAATTATTTCGCGTCGAGATGAAATACTAATGGTCTTTGTCTTTTGAATCGTAATTCTGATTCATTGTTCTAATAATGAGGCTGGCAGAAAAATTATTATACAACACATTTAAGTAATTATTTATAAACTTCAGTAACATTAATGTGAATTTATTATCTGGATTCTTGAATCTTATGAGTATAAGTGACCACTTATGAAAACTTGTAAATTTTTTTTGTAAAATATTTCATATTTTCATATAAGTAGGTACTACGATAATTCTTACATATTGGTTCATGATCATTTTAAGTAGGTTATAAACGTACTATGTACGTATATATTTTTGTGTGTATTTAGTAGGTCAGGTTTCTGCCACTTGCAAACTATGGCATCGACATTCACCAACTCTCTTCCGACAATACCATTCAAGGGGTGGATATAAAGTCCCTAGTTTTTCAAATACCCATGACAAATGACCCGCTTGCTTTTGCTCGCAATGTAATTAAAAAAAAAAACAATAATTCATATGAAATGCAATACATTAATTAATCGTCTTAGAAGTTTGCCTTGAACACTATGCCTGTGTGCAATACATCTACGCCATAAATGTTCATCAATTAGATGGAATGATAAATGGCGCATACCAAATACGTTCATCGATGATCTAACGTGTTTATGTTTTATATATCTGCTCTCGGTACCTGGAAATTTTAATATATAAATAAAGAAATTAAACAATTATAATTATAAGCGACGTTTATTAAAAAATGTCGCTAGATGTGACTGTCAACCTGTTAACAAACTTACACTTTTATCGTGGTTGTAATCTGTATGACACTATGAGATTAATTTATTTCAATAACGTAGAGATTTAAATAACTATGAACTGTAAACATAGCTCAAAGTGAATTAAATCACGGGGTCGACAATTTTCCTTTACTGGACAAATACAATTCTTTCCTTTTAAGATGATTTGGATATTATTTACGTTGCTCCAGTGCGGGTTTGGAGGTACGCAAAAGAAATTGCTTACGTACCTAATATACGAATTATTCTTCAATTTACAAAAAATAATCTTAAGTGGTGATGAATTTTATTTTTTTATTTATCTATATACTTATTATCTTGAAACCAGCTATCCAATCAAATCTATATAAAAGTTAGCGAAATAATAACGAAAAAAAAGTTTTTTTTTATTGTAATCATACATATTTAAAATTTTTTGCACCGAAGGCAGAACATACTCAGCCATACAGTCTTGTATAATTTTATAGTTCTATTTTCGACTCAATAGAATAAACGTAAGTTAATTATTATTTCCAGCGTTTTATTATTCCCCCTTGCCTTAATAATTGGTTAAATACATAATGCAAAACAGTTACAATTACAGGTACCGATAGCATTACAGTGAGTTTCACCGTTCAATATTTTGAATTTATACTTGTTAGCTGACCTTACAAGAAACAATAAGAAACACATTTGTGACTGAGTATCTGAACGATTATTATTTTTTTTATATATAATGTCAGTAAATGAAATGCAATGTATAATATATTCATTTATTACATATAACATGAATGTTTTAAGCGTTTACATCAAACAATAATACTGGCTAAATAATCTTAACAAATCTAGACACGCGGTAGCGTGTCAGCCAAGTTCTAGTAATAGAACTGGCGAGCAGCACCATGTGTAATATAACATGAACCATTTGGAGTAACAGGTTTAGAACTTACGAAGGCTATAATATAATTCGTATATGAGAACTAGCCAAGTCAGACCTTAGGCAACAATATATAACCCCAAGTTATAAGAAGAAATGATATTTTATGTAGTTATAAATAAATTTCAGAAAGGACTATTTAACTTGGCACAAATTTAGATCTCACTTCTTTTGTCGTTGAAGACAACAACCAAGGTATATATCATAATATTTAACTTGGCTCTCATTTTTACATTTATGTTTTTGATGGGATTATAATAATAAAATCATTTTGCTCGATATTCGTTCAAATAGTAATATTTTCAAGTACCCAAACTCTGCGCTAATATCGTCACAGGTTAACCTTACCTCACGCAATTAATCATTGTAATTATTGTAACAACATTTAACTAATTAAATCTGTATAAAAGTAAACATTTTTTTAACATTACTGTGATATAGCTTTCGGGTAAAATCGATTCCGTTCGATTATTCGGATACGTAATAGCGAACATAGTTCTGGTTGCTGCTGGAATGTACTCCGATTCGCCCACGCCTAATTAATGAAACTGATTAATGAAAATATCACCAAATATGTTTATTACATGACTAATTATTATCACATGTCGTTTAAATAATTAAAGTATGTAATGAACTTTCAAAATTAATATTAAAAATATAAGCTATTTGTTATTATTTGAGGATTCATGAAAATAAAAATATTTTCGTAACTGAATCTTAGACAACTTCCTTCCTGCATCTTCTTGAGCATAATCTCGGAAAAATAAAAAAATAATTTCTATGTAGTTATATACACAAGGGTTAATAATATTCTGTATATTAATTGATTACATATCATATATTAGTTTCATGTTTAAAAGTGGCTATTTAATCTCGAAAAATTAAAATATATAAAACAAAGTATTTTACTCGATATTCATTCAAATAGGAATCATTTCAAAATAACGCTGCGGCAATTTTAAATTATTTTTTTATCTTTAATTCACACCAGTTCAATGTTATGTATGATATTTTTAATTACGGGAACACGGTGCATTCGCGCTATTAACCTTAAGAGCTAATTATTTTTTTACAGTTCAGATATCAAAACCTTTTATAATTCTTTAGTATTATTTTTAAATTAACAATAGTTAAAGGATTTATTTATGAATTCTATTAACATTTTTTTACGTAAAACTATATTGAAATTCTCTGGTAAGCTTTAAAAACAATTCTACATTGGTGTTGTAAAACACCGGAATAACTAAATACTTGGCAAATAAACAGTGTGCGTAAGATAGTAGATTTACGTTAATGCTGAACGTTAGTTTTACCACTGGAGAGTATCTTTATCAAACACTGCTTTATTATTTAAATAAACATTTACTATAAACTTCTCAATGCATATTACATACAAATTCGACAAATCTAATATTTAATACTATATTCAAGTGTCTTCATTAGGTAATTAAGAATAATTGTGAGCAATGCTTAATATTTTAACACATAATATATGTCTTTAAATAAAATATTGTTACAAGGAATATATAAATATAAAAAAGATCTACTTTAATAACCGTAAAAAAAAACAAAAGAATAATTCAAGATATTTTTTAAGACTGACGAAAATTGACACTTAAAATTAGAAAACAATTAGGAAAAGTTTATAATCTAGACGAGTGTTTGTTTACATAAACAAAATTAAATGTTCGCGACACCGACAACACAGCTATGAATATGTGATGCTCTCACTAACGAGGCCGCACTCCGTCATTATCCTCTCAGGGTGCCTCTGCTTTCGAGTCCACTTATCTCCATTATCTAAAGGTGCTTAAGCCCCTAAAATTCCCTCATGACTCTTAAATTTACGACACGAGAAAAGATTTTAAGCGTTGTTATCTGTTTTATCAGATGATGTTATGAGGTGGTGCGTGTCTGTCGTTTTGCAATGCTATGAAATCGTTGCGTTCGTGTTTTTTTACATGCAGTGTACGGTATGTTTCGTGGCTAGTACACGCTGTTTAGGCGAGTCTACTAGACCCGACGCGTGGGCATCAGTCGAATCAATGAAGTCTGACAGGGTGACGCACAAAGGCGCATACATGACCGCTCTGTTTAGTTAGTCGAGGTTAGTTATTGAAATACTAATGATACTAACAAATATATCCTTTAATGAATAATATAAAGCAATCATTATAATATAGTCATAATTTGCAATAGTTTATTTTAAATGATTTAACGTTTAATAATATTTACAGATAAGCAAGTATCAATGACATCGATAGATGAATTTGTGAATTCATCAGCATGGCTTATCAAGGTACTGACTCGGTACTGAAAGTGCCATTTTTATTTGTGAACGTTTGATAACGCTTGATACTAAACAAAATATAATTTTAAAAAGTTTTAACGTTTGTAATTTTTAATCAATGCAGTGTGTGAGAGCTCTTACAAAATATTGACTTTTATTTTTAAATGATTTTCCTCAATCACGCGGAACGATGAACTGAATAATTTATTACTCATTAGAGCTTAACCATAATGTCATAACTATTTATTGTTAATTAAAATGTAAAGTATTGATCCACAGCTTCTAGCTATTCTAAAATAATCTAGGAAAGTAAAATGAAAACTGAAAATAATATCTGCATTACGTAATTACTTATGT
Source organism: Vanessa atalanta (assembly GCF_905147765.1). NCBI lineage: Eukaryota > Metazoa > Arthropoda > Insecta > Lepidoptera > Nymphalidae > Vanessa > Vanessa atalanta. Next base: position 4,484,921 of record NC_061876.1, on the reverse strand, counting down.
TTAATTTAAATAAGCTTTAAATGTAACATATTTTATAACTTATAATAAATACATTAAAAAGTGTAAATTATTAATATTTTTTGGTGGGTTGCATTCATTGGCTAAAAAACCACGTTAAATAAATAAGAATTATTTTCATTCGTTTTTTAACATTCGTGTGTATTCGTCGATTGATAGTTTCCGAACGCTCCAACACTGAATCGAATGCATCTCAATCGTTTGATAACATCTTTAGGACCTCTCATAAACATGGGTTTTACTACATAAATAAACTTGTAATAAAATGTTGTATTTGTAGCTAGGAAACATTCTCTAATTTTACGTAAATTATCTATGAATTTATTTAATAAAGTGATCTTAATTAAAAAATCATAAAGGTGCTTCATTTAATTATTTAATATAAGTACAGCAATTAAATTATGTATGACTAGCTGTACGTCCGACAGCAGGAGACACAGTTTTAAATATTAAAAACTGTCATCACAGCTATATTACCCAATGTTCATAAATCGTACTGTGTACTCTTATTTTGTCTTATAATATATATTTTAATGTATCGTTGGATTCCATTTTTAGATCAAAAAAATTACAAAAGTAAATAATGTAATGTAGGTAGTTAGTAGGTACATTATTTTTTTTTTAATAAATCATACTAAAATGATATCTCTCTATAATCTATATTTTTGTTTATTTGTTAAGATCTGTACAAATTCGTAATTTAGTTCTATTACGAGCAAATCAATTTTCACACCGTTATTCGAGAAGTTTCTGGCAGTTATTTTCGTAACTTTGAATTTAATATTCATGTTATTTGTATTTTATTATTTAGTAATATATTATTGTAAAATACTAGGCTATCATTTCAATAGTGTTCGAAATTCAAACTCACATTAGGACTTTGTTTAAATTTCTGGTTTAGATTAATTAAAATCCTAATCGTATCATAAGTTACACGAAATCAAATATACCTAATGTTTGTTTTTCTGTTATTGCACTCATCATAGACAAGACCCTTGATTTGTGAAAACTAGGTACTCGTAATGAGTACGTATTACTTCAGCTAAACATATGTATGAAGCAGAACTTTGAATGTTACTGAAAATATTCTCTAAATGATCCTTTATCCAAAACGAACCCGCACGAAGTTATAGGATCTAACACATTGTTTTCTTTGTCAAATATTGTTTTTAAATATAATATATTAGCTACCGTCCCTAACTTCGTCTGACCGGGTTCAGGTGTGTATCCTGTGTGTTATATTGTTATATGAGTTATCTTTATACCAAATTTAAACCGATTTCGTGCAGCCGTTTTTGTAAATTTTCACATTTATAATAATAGATTGATGTATGCAAATAACTATAGTAAAACTTTTTTTTTTCTACGACTTCTTTTAAAATATTAACCATTATTTTCATGTTCAATTGTCAATATTACTTAAATTAACCGACAAGAAAGTCGATTGCTATACATTTTTTTTTTAATGAATTAAGTCGTATGTAGTAATGCCTTATTAATTTTTTGTATCATCCGATACTATTCAGATTTCAATTTGCATTTTTTTTTTATTATATTTTTTATATAAGTTGAAGTTGATTTAAAAGCAAATAATGTGATTATAGATTTTTGTACAAGTATCTTTTCAATAGACAAATGTAGTGCAATCTTTATATTATATAAAATATAAATTTATCAAGGTCGTCGTTCATAACTATGGCCGATTCCGATAGTCTTAGTTTAGTGACAAAAAATAAAAATCCGAAAAAAATCTAAGTGGTAGATACTGCTAGTTTAATATTAAAAACTTATATTAATATCCGATATATTTTATAGAGTATAGGATAGGAAGTAGGTAATTTTAATTATCGACGCTTAAACACGCACTGTTACGAATATAGAATCTTTATAGCTTTAGGTTAAGACTATTGCGCCAGTGTGGGGCTGCACGATTCTATTGCAACGCTCATGATTGCTTGATGCGTATATTGAGAAAGAATACGGATGTATTTTTTATTCAGGTCGAAAAGTTACATATTAGATTGAAAACTTGACTGTAAAATGGTCGTAATAATTTTTCATTTTTACTTGCATCATCAAATCATCTACTTTATATTTTATGTGCTTGTGTGTTTTTTTATTAAAATACCTTCACAATACCGTACTATACATATGTCGGATTTTGTATTAATCTTTGTTTAAAAATAGCTGTTTTGTAATTTATCAGACCATTGCATATTTTTGTCGTTCCGCGCCACTTAAAGATTTTAAAAAGAATTTTAATAATGACCCAAAAGTTAAAATAATCATGCAAAAACTATGAAACAAAAATAATTACAAGCACTTAAATTAAGAGTTAAAAAGCATGCTGTATTTAAAAATCGTTTAAAAAATTAAAATCCTTTTTTTAATATTAATAATTTTCTATATACTTAGTAACACAATACAAATGTTTTTTTTTTTAATAACCTTATATGGTACTAGTAATAGTCGTGTTTTTTATTTTTATTATTATACTAAAACTCATACAACAGACTTTTTCCTGCTAAATAAGTCATATTAGTACTGTGTAATACAATAACGATTAATAAAGACATTATGAAATTAAAAATAAGTTTCATCCGATTTCTCTACCGATATTTAAATAAGCATAGTAATAAATTAATATATATTCAACTTGTAAATGTTGCCAGGTGAATCAGGTGAATTTCGAAACAAGTACAATTAGAGATCATCCTTAACTTAAAAAAAAAAAAAATGTCATACAGCTGATCAAATTATTGTCTACTGCTTCCCTTACACTTTCTTCTTCTCTATGTCGAATTCCATTATAATCGGATCAGTAGTTTAATCGTGATAAATAAACAGATAGTTATTATTGCATTTATAATTTTAGTCTTATAAAAAACAAAACGAATAAGAGCTAAAATACGAAAATAAATTTCAAATATCGAATTAAGAGGAAATACTGTTACACGAACAAAGTAGGTACTTATAATCGGAATGATTCTCCGAGTTGAATGATGAATATTAATCAAACAAGCTGACGAGATAATGTGACTCACTCGGTCTATGTTCTTATAAATTTTAATGTTCCCATCGCGTCGATCGCTTAAGCTGTTTTATTAATCGACTGCTTGTCGTGTTGTTCGAGAAAGCTAGACTGCTATTGAATTATTTATCTTAGCGACTGATGCATGAATTTGCTTGAGATGTGCTTGATTTTTTTTTTGTATAATTAGTCTATAAATTATATATCGAAAGTAACCAACGATGGATATAATTTAATTTTACCGAAAACTTGTCCGCAAACAATTAAACGTTTGTTATTATTTTGGTTGAAACTCTTCTGTCATTTCATTTCGGACTTTGTAATTTGATGCATACGTAGCGCGAGACCGCAAACTCGAGCCCATATTAAATTAATTAGATCTCCCTTATGCCTCTTACTGATACAGTAGGCATAAATTATATAGTTAGGTAAATATTATCAAAATTCGAATAATATCAAACTCTTCATGACATCCGAAATGTGTCATCAATATATTTCTTAAAAATAACTGTGAGATATATATTTAGGTGTTTTTATAAAACTAAGACTCCATGACAGCCTAGAAATCAACAATCGTGGTAATGTTTGTAGGTGTCGGGGGCGCAGCGCGGGCGCGAGCGGCATGCGGCCCCTGCGGCAGACGCCCATGGAGGTCGGCTAGCGGCGCGCGCGCAGCCCCCGCGCCCGCTACCCCCGCCACGCCCCCACGACATCATGGAAATCACGGATGTGCCGAGGCACAGACCTCTCGCCTTTGATAAGGTAATGTAAACTTTTTGTACTTTTTTAATCTTATCCTAAATATTTATGGCGGTGTACATCACCTGGGTAGTATATCTTCCTCCAAAAATCAATATACTCTTTATTGGAAGTTGAACTATCTCAATTTCCCTATTTTTATGGGATATAGGTAGGTAGGCAACCAAATTGATCACCCGATGGTAATGACCACTGTCTATAAATATTGACGCCGTATGAAATTTTAACCATTTCTTATACAACCAATGCTATAACGAAATTGGCAACATTGATGTTGCCAACATTGACCAGTATAACTATACTGGTTCACACATCCTTCAATGCGGAACACAACAATACTAAGTATTGCTGATATGATATGTGGATAAACCAGCTCAAATGGTCTTACTCAAAGCTCCACCACCTAGTAAATTTGGTGGTGAATTGACGATATGTCGATATGGTGGTTTATAATTCTTCCAGTTAACCAGTGACAAGGCCTAAGAACGAAGGTGGCCTCTTAGTAAATGAGCATTGGTAGTATGTTGTCTGCCTATCTGTTACCACGATTTATAAAACAAAAAATTTATAAACACCCGAAATTACATGACGAGCAATCACAATATGACAATTGAAACGTAAATTAAATAATGATTAATTTCCAAGTTAATAAAGATATGACATATGTGATGACGTCATCTATACTATTAAACAAGACCACTATGGCTGAAAGTTAGGTCCTCACTGTAGGATTAATAATAGCTTAGTATAATATCTTAAAATGGTTACGACAAAGTAGTTAGTCATTATTTTGATGATTGCGAGTTAAAACCGTTTTCCTAATTAAAACCTATTTACTGTATAATTCTCCCTCGTTTATACTTACTACCTTCTACCCTTTAATAGTCGCAATCTCACCTTCGAGGATAATTTAAAAATTATATTAATTTCTTGTAATTATACTTTAAGGTTTCTCCTTAAAATTTAGTGTGTTACTCTGCTAGCTTACAACAAAATTATAAGTAACGAGTTATTAATGTGATACCCGCTTGATCGATTGTCATGGCAGATTCTTAAGAAAGACTTAGACTAGGATTGCGCGGGAGATATTATTGCACAAGTATGTGCAAAAATGGATGCTGATTACAGCTCTATTTTATAATGCATTGTCCGACGGAACGTCAATCCGACCAACACGAAAGCTGGTGTCGCAGGACCAACTTCACCAGCTTCACCAGCTTTCAAAAGACGGTATTGTGACATTGTCAAAAACCAAACTATAGATTGTACTAAAAATAAAGTGAAAAGTCTAATGAATTTTACTAACCGGATGATTCGAACCCACGACTTGAAGACAGGCAGCCGTATATACCTCGTCATTACCCAACGCCCAGCTAAGGCAGCTCAAGCTTACATTACAGGATATACAAGATGACATAACAGGCATCTAATAAAATACAGGTAACTTTATAATATTGAGTAACTAATTGAGCGATTATATCATTGAAAATGGTTAGTTTCTGTTCCTTTCATCTGTTGACTCTACGTTCAGGAAACAACTTCCAAATAATCAAATTTGAATGGAATTAATGATTCTGATTAAACGGAAATTGAGTTTGCACTACAGTGATAAAATACGAAATCTATAAAGTTTATTACGAGATTTATCGTTGTGCTTAAAGAGATTTCTAAAATGACGAACGTTAAGAGCATTGCTTGCACTCAAATATGCTCTATATTTGAATAAAATATGTCTGATTCGATATGAGACGATGTCTTCCTGGCTGATTTTGGCCATTCTCGATGGAGACTAGCCAACTGCGTAGGGCATGTTATAGTGTACAAGTATGTACGCAAACATAAGTGTAATAGTTTATGGTCCCTTACTGCCATTCTATGTGGTGGTGAATACCATAGGACCTTAAAGAGTTCAGGCGCAGAATTAACTTCGAGGCTTTACGTACTTACCGAGTCATATTAAACTATATCGACTTCCAGATTTTTTCAGCCTAGAATTTTTAGATTCTCATAATCAGGACCCATAAATCCAGTACATCGAGATCCACGAAAAATTAGTCATTCGACATAATGATAATGTAAATACGAGGAAATAATTCTAATGTCATAAAGTCGTCGTAAAACATTAAAAAAATGTATTAAATCTCTCAACAAGAACCAATTAACACATTTTGAATACCTCATATAAATAAAGATCCTGTTAAGTACGTGTTTAATAATTTTGCCCGATGCTATCTTTTATTACAGCTCACCTTTATTGCTATTGTAATGAAACCCTATATGAGCCACTACTCCTTTTGTTGCGTCCCCCGGGACAGCAACACAATGATAACAATACTCACATATTGTACGACGGAACTCTGATTATATTGATTACTCCGTGCGGAGCAAACTCAGGTACATAGTCGGTAAACTTTGTACATTTTCCACGGTAAGTCAACATTTTGAAATTTTAATCTGTATATTATTCCGTAAAGTTTTTATCGTGGTTAATGTGCTAAATAATGTAATGCTTTGAATTTATATCATACAAATTCATAAAAAAAAGTATTCAAGATATTCGAAAAATGTACACAATGTGAAGACAATTAAAAAAAATCTGATTTACTTATATTAAAAGAATGTTAGATTACATCAGATAAAAACCTTGATAATAATAGTTTAATAAAAACCACGTAAATTGTGTATACAATAGGGAACACCATAATCCTCAAAACATTCTCAGTTAGTTGTACAACTACAACATTTTTATAAGAAATACATCATATTCATTCATTCTTGTTCATTAGAACAATTCAGAAGTATTGTATAACTTTTAAAAAGATCAGTTTGCTGCCTTATTGACATTCATTCTTTGGAACGTAGCCTTACATTCGTAACGTCAAAATAGCTACGATTTCAGTATGTATGCTATCTTCAATGAATTAATTTGTGTGATTTTCCTTCGTGTTTTACACATTAGCAAATCTTCAGAATCTTCTGTGTCTGTGTGGCCATAGAGTTTGTCCTATTCAATAAGTACGGAATAAAAAAAAAATATATAATTGTCACAATTCACTTAAAATTCAATCAAATACTTAACTATATTCATATTCATGTTGCAGAACTATCGATAGTTGACCTCGAAAATTAATCCGGATATTGATAGTACTCGAGTATCGATTATTTTGGACTATCGATATTGAAAAATCACTGGCGAATCACATCGATAGCATAAAACTATTTGTTTTATATTTATTGGTTGCAATCGATAGTATTGCTCATAGAGAAGAATCGATAGTATCTACAGACGCGTAATGATAATATCGATAGACTATCGATTATATTGCCAACACCTTAACTAAAATCTATTGTCTCTCGATAGTGGACTATCGGTATGCAACTATAATTCATATAATGTTTAATATTATCAATTGTAATAAGTTTCTCACCTCTTATGATACACTTATAAGGAAGTAGCAACGCATTATCAACTTAATGGCTCATTTGTAGTGGAAAAGAATTTGCGTCATGATTAATATATTTCAATAGAAATATTATTCCATAAAATTAAAATCAAACGAGAGTTAGATTATTACAATAAAAATGAAAATATGAACATGAAAGATTAACATTGTCACAAAATATTCAGTAGCCCCGCACGAGGCAAGATCTTGCGGGTATCAACATTCCCATAAAGAATTAAATAAAATATATCGTCATAAAAAAATTCAGTAGTATACAGGGTTATTGGTAATTCGACGTATTCCCGTTAGGAGGTGATAGGGGTGACTATTTGCGATTATATTAATCCCCATATACATGATGCAAAAGTTAACCATTTTTGAGTTATCATGTTTTAGGGTTTTTTCAAAATAAGTCAAAATTGCAACTTCAAAAATTTATTTAAAAAAAAGTATCAATTAAATTCTATTTTTTTCTTCTGATTTATAAAAACGATTAAACACTGGTTATTTGTCAATATTAAAATAGTAATTATCCGTCCAAATTTAAAAATGCGAGACGAAAAAAGATATTATTTCAATATTTTTTTGATTTTTTTTCCACAAAAATGCCTTATAAACTAAAAAAATCGTTATATAACTTGTCCTGCAGATTATTTTAAAAACATCACCGTTTTCTTAGCTTTTCAAAAATGTATAAAAACTAGGAAAATATTTCAAAGCAATCGAAATAAAATGACCATGCATGTTCGTATTCGAACAAAACATACCATATGCAAACCTAACCAATGCAAAATTATTCGCGTTTGTTTCCTAATCAACGGCTACCCGATTTATCAATTTATAATAAGCGAATCCGAGAAACTGGTAGTGTTCAGAGACGACAAAGGATTAGTAGGATTAGTAGGTTTCCATCCTTACCATTATACTCCTGCCCAAATTATTTACGAACAGGTCGCTGAAAGGAGAGTTATTTTTTGTAGATTCGTGCTTAATGCGGATTTAGGAGTCGCGTCTTGTTTGGAAAAAAATCTCTGGACTATTTGAATCCAAATTCGAATTCAAAGCTTAAATCTAGAGAAACATTTTTTAGAGCCTACCTTTAATATTATCATTGTTCTATTAATAAAACAATGATAATATTAAAATCATATCTCAACAATAAATTTCGTTATTTTTTTGAAACCACAGGCCACAGCTAATACTTAGTTGATATACATGCAATAAGAAAGTTTATTCAATTGGTTTTTTCAAAGGTTCTGTCTTGATTGTATTCAAATAAAGATGAAACTGCTCATATCTTTGATTGACATTATACAATAGATTATATATACATAATGCGAATAATCGTAATATGAGTGGATTAAAAACATATGTAAAATTATTACCATACACACAGCATATCTGGTGTCATTTGTAAAATAATTTATAAAACAGGCATTTTTATTTATTACAAAACATGCATGTTTTTACATTCAATAAGCAAGTAATACTTCTATGTTTAATAAAAAAATTGTGTGCGTTATTTGATTTAAAAACTTCTTGCCTAAAGCCTTCTAACATAAAGTATAGGCACGGGTCAAATGTGCTACAATTTTTTATGCTCCAAAATATTTCATATTGATAAAGTTTCGATATTTTGTTTCTTGTACTTTTGTTAACAATGTGGTCAATGATATCGAAGTTAGTACTGCGGATAGAGCGCAATTTTCGATGGATAAGCGGGAGCGTTGTGAAGAAACAACGCGTCAATTATTCGACATTAATAACTTATCCTTCTTTGTCCCAAAACGCAGTGACTAGAACTTTACCAGTTGCTGGAAAAACTCGTAGTTTCGGGATCGAAATGTTTGTGTTTCATTCGTGGTGACAACATGACGGCAATTTTACAGAATATAACTGCCGCCTTCCTGCCTGTTACCCACGCTGTTTGTTAAATGCCTTTGATAGTTGTTGATGGGTATATCTGTCAAGTTTTACGTAGTTTTCTGTTACAACACATACGATTTAGTATAGCTGAGTCTATCCTATTCTACCGGCTATGGCTAATGTTATTAGTTCGAACCAAAGTTAAATTAATTAAACCACATACTTGTACAATAAACAATTATGTTTGAGAAAGTGACTTTAAATTATTTCAGAAAGAGGGATAGGTTCTAATTCTAATCTACCCAGACAGGTAGGTTACCACCCACTTACTAGATAATCTACCGCAAAACAGCAATTCTTAGTTTTATTGTGTTCCGATATGAACAGTAAGTGAGCCAGTGTAACTATAGGCACAAGGGACATAACATTTTACTTTTCAAAGTTGGTGTCGCATTGGCTGTATAAGAAATGGTTAATATTTCCTACAGCACCAATGCCTATAGGCGGTGGTGACCATTTATCATCAGTCATGGCCCGTTTGTCCGCCCGCCTACCTATATAAAAAACGGTTTATTAACTATATATTGTATCGAAATATCTCCATAGGTAAGAATCATAAAAAGTTACGTAACATTCAAAACAATTATTATAACCATTCCTAAGAATGGATAACTTCTTATGAACGTGGATATAAATATCAACATTTAGTAACATCCTTATGAAATATTAGCGGACTCGGATTCAGCCACGGGTATCTATTGATCGGACACGTGACGTCACAGCCTTCGCCTCGGTTCTTGGCGGACGAATCAACGCGGAGCCGCTCACATAATACTTCGAAAAATTTTGCTAAATTACCCGTTATCTACTTTCTAGAGTATATCTATATGTTTAATACTAAACACTTAATTAAGACTATTAAGGGATATTTGATAAATATGATAAATATATTAAGATGTTTTGTGTAATGTAAGGAGTTTTACTGATACTGTTCTTTCTTTATTATTCATTTATATTCCGGATTTATAATATTAAATTTTGTCTTTATTATCAATACAATACTAAGAGTATTTACTCTTAATTGTCCTCCAATGAAACTTATATATACACATAATTTCCAGGTAAATGTACAAGACTTGTAAACTGGCTCTCCCCCTCAAATTGGAATACAGAAATATAAATTATCACAGTTTATTGGTAGAATAATTAATTGGGTGGGTAAAACCGCGACGGGCTTGCACAAGCTCTACGATCAAGTGTAAAGGTTATATAATAGACAACATCTTAATAGTAGTTAATAAAAAAAAAATAACGCTTGATTCTAAAAAAAAATGTGTGTTGTTAGCAAACTTTATTATTACAATTAGTTTAAATATTTTCGTCTTAACATAAAAATTATTCAAATCAAATCAATTTTATTCAAGTAAACTTCACAATGAAGCATTTTTGAATCGTCGATTTTAAAATACTACCACCGTTTCGGAAAACAGCTTCCAGCGAAAAGAAACGGCAAGAAACTCGCATAGTTGCTCTTTTCAAATAAACAAATTTACAAAGCTGTTTTTACAATGATTAGTGTCCTGTGATGGAACCCGTGCCTAAATCCAGACGTTTTTTTTTTCTAAAAAAGTACTCTTTTAATGATTAATAAGATTTATTTATTAATTTAGTCTTAATAAACTTATGAAATTTTGTAAATGGTAAATTGATTACGTTTCCCGGTATTCTAATTATATATGCGTATACTATTGCCCAAAAACGTTCTCTGTACCGTATGCAAACGGAAAGTAGGGGTTACAAACTAAACATATTAAAATTAAGTCCTTAAATATATAAAAATATTATTAAAATTCCGTCTTAAATATACGTGGCTTTTATAAATTTCAAATAAACGTTATGTTGAATTTGATAGTTTATCAATTAAAGTCTAGTCTGAATTGATAGCCAATATCATCTCGAATCGGTCGTTAGCACGATAGCGAAACAAATTGCTCGAAGCATCGACAGTTAAATCCGATTATAAGCGCACGATAGTTTCATACTATCGGATTTTAATTATTTTATTAATAAAAGACGGAAGTTATACATACTTTGCATGAATATTTTCCTATATAATGTTTAGCTTTTAACAAATATTACACTTAAATGATGTAAAAAGACGACGATAGAATTTAGACGACCTCCGTGGTCGAGTAGTGTGTATATATATGAAAACCAGTTTCATGGGTACGCCTGGGTTCGATTCCCGGCCGAGTCGACGTAGAAAAAGTTCATTAGTTTTCTATGTTGCCTTGGGTCTGGGTGTTTTTGGTACCGTCGTTACTTCAGATTTTCCATAACACAAGTGCTTTAGCTGCTTACGTTGGGGTCAGAGTAATGTATGTGATGTTGTCCAATATTTATATATATATTTTTATTAAATACAGTCACAACGATATATTTTGTCTTATATCTTCCCGGTATCAAATTGCGCATTAAATTACTTAAGTTTGTCTCTTTTTCTATAGAAACAAATGAATGTCTGATGTTTTGACCGACCGTAATACCTAATATAGAAGATATTTGTACCCAAAAAATACTTAAAACATTCTTAACCATGTAATATATACCATAGGAATTGTGCGAATATCCTATACACAGTTTTAGTCGAATTGCCTTTTGATGTAATAACAATAAGGTTATGCGTAATTCAAAAAACTCTTATCTTACTGTAACATCTTATTTCAATACATACACTATATATATATATATATATATATATAAAGTATCCACAGCATTACTTACTAAAAGTTGTTCAAATCTATTTATTAAATATAAATAATACAATCAAATTTTATAATGACAATACGTCTGTTAATAAACATTTGAAAGTAACATAAACCATCCTTATAAAAGTATATCTATCTATATATCTATTGAATTCAAGACTTGTGCCTGGGGGTGGATATGACTCAGCTTGCCTCCTGCGCGTTCCTATCGATCCTCTTATTTCCTATCAACGTTTCGCACTAGAATATTGCGTATATAAATATTATACGTTATTTTCATGCTAAGAATATCTACGTGGCGTTTATTAAATTATTAACAAGCTTCCTGTGCATAGAATTTGCTCAATATTCTATCATGTAGCTTAAAATTAAATATGAAGATTTAAATTTCGAACACCAAAGGCTTGGCATGCAAAATATTTTACAATAAATATGAGCAAGCAGAGTGAGGATAGCCTATAAAACTCTTAATTTGAATATTTGCACTTTTAAATCGTCATTTAACGGTGAGCTACATGAACCGGTTTGGAATGAAGATTCTTCGGAGGAGAACCAGCAAGTAATTTTGTAGTGACACTTTTATATTCTTATTATCGTAATAATAAAATATTATGAGCTAACTAACAATTTATCCGTGTTAGGACTAAAACAATTAATCCGTCTTAGGAGTATAAGTTTGTCTACTAGATTATAAGCAGATGAAAAATTTCAGCTCAATGTTTTAGTAGAAATGGTATAAATTCAGTTACAAGATTTAAATCTTCACACTTGTAAAATCTGACAAAAATCTGTAACATTCGCCGTAACTTCAAAATCAAACTATGTTCTCCACGTGTCAAATAAGACCTTTATAAAATTAATATTAGCAGTTTCAAAATTATGAGAGTATGGAGTTTCGTTTAAGTGTTCTTTTGCACCAAGATACTTACTTTTGTAAAGTTTTTTTTTTAACCCCGCTCTGCCTACAAGTAAGGGCTCTTGAAGTATTTATAGATTGAGAGTGACGCGTCATTGTCCTCGCTATTGTGAAGTCTTATTGACTTAAGACGCTATCATGATCATAAGAGTCAGCCTTTTGCTTTAGACCCTCTTCCAACTCGACTCCAAAGGATATTTCCAGTCATTAACATTTCACATTTAAATCGGTTATTTTTTTTAAATCATTTAAAATTACATTTAAAAATATTGCAATCATTTTGTTCTTTTAAAACAATTCTGTAACAAATACATGATAATGTTGACTAGACACATAAGAATCTATTTAGAAATTAAATACTCAATTAATAGTATTTGTCTTTTAACAATCACATAATACGAATAAATTCTTAAAAATTGTTTTACTTAATAACTGAAATGGGCCGCTCATCGTCGTGTCACTTGATCTTCACGAAGGCTCGTGATTATTCTACTGGGATCAAGCCAGCAACAGTTGAGCTGACTATTAATGAGAGCGAAGCATAATTATGCGAATAAACTGACAACCCGGAGCTATCCTTGCGAAACCAAAAACAGTTTTTGTACTAATATGATTTCTTAAAGAGTCTTATATTATCAATAAATAAATAAAATCACAACTAAAATATACCCACTTTATTTAAGTAGGCTTTTACAAGCACCTCTGAATTGTCACTTTACGTTGAGTATCTGTCGCCGCAGATCTGAGGTATTCCTTTCAGGACCCGTGGTAGAATTTTGATAATGAATAAAAATGTGTATCGCTTCTATGTCGAATAAAGATATTTTAAAATTTCAATTTTAATACCAAGGTGCTGAGGTAGGTAATTATTACGTAATCATGATAATGAAACGCTTGGCGTTATTTTTAATACAGGTTTTTTTTTCAGATGGAAAGTTTGATAAAAGAAATGCAAGATCCAGAAAGCGGCGTACCAGTACGGAGTCAGAAACTATTTCTTAGCGTTATACCTTCAGCCTTTATGGGTAAGCCTTGAATTTCTTGAAAATAAATCAATTTATATTTTCTTATATTTTTTTTACTCTTAGAAGTATCCGTGTACCGGATTTTCATTAAAACAGAGAAATACAGTATACAATTATATGTAATTCAAGCGAGTGTGCGAGTAAGTAGACGAGTCTTTGCATTACGATCTTTACCTCAATTCTCAACATTGTCTGTGGGGTCTAATTGCAAAATCAATAGTGAACGCATCGACATGCGTCGGCCGTTCACCGAGACGCGCTCTCATGATTTCTTACCGTAGATTATATCAAAAGGTTACAAATATATAATTTATTTATTAATATACTATAAAATCGATCATTCTTTAAACTACGTAATATGATTTTTTTAATTGAAGTTCATTTGATTTGTTAATTTATTTAGTATATTTGATTTAGTATTAAATAGTCTGCTTAAAATGTTTTTTTCAAATTCAAACTCAAACTTTATCTTAGATAAATACATACACAATATAGTAGAGAAACACTGATATTTTTAGAGGTTACTGAAGTGATATCGTAAATAAACACATTTTTTGCGCTTACATTGCAAATGCTGGCTGAACCCTACGAGATAGATCAAAATAAGGTACTACAGTATTGCACACCTTAAAAAAATCTTCAAAAAAAATCCCCGGTATATGTCTATCTCTTAGGTATATCCCACAATACAAATTTTTTAACCTTTACCATAAATAAAGGTTTATTTTCGAAGCGATTTTAAGCAATACAGCATTAATCCTTATCCAAATAAGTACCTTAAATACATTGTGCATTTAATATACATTAATATGGCCGCTTACAGTATTTAATTTAAATGAATATTTTCAAAGATATTACAGATTTAAAACGTAGGGCCATAGTCGTTTGTATTGTCTAATGAAAAACTGTGAAAGTTATTAAACATTCTGTAGTATATTTAGTATTAGCATTGCACCCGTGCGAAGCCGGGGCGGGTCGCTAGTTATGAATAAAATAACAAAACAGTGTACGCCAATACAAAATTAAAATACTCTAGTAATCCTAAAAATGTGAAGAAATCTACAAAACAATGTTGTAATTATATATATTGTTATTAGCATAACTATAGTTTTCTGAGAAAGTTTAAGATATAATTTATTTTTGATTTAGGTTTAAGTACAAAATGAGATTTAGTTTCTACCGACGCTAAAAGAAAATAAAACATAACGAATGTCTGTATGTTCATTAAACTGAACAATCGTAATCACATTATATGAATCATCGCAATCTTAAATTCTGCCAAATTAATAAATTAATTTAAATTGCTTCCGCTCCGCTCACGACTAATGCTTGGAGCTAAGTACACCACGCTGCTTCAATGCGTGTTGATGGATACAGATGTTGGCGAATTATTCTTAAACCGCCGAGCATAGTATGTTGTGAACACAAATTAAGTAAATGAATACTACATTTTGTTTGCTTGGAATATCTATTTATCTATCATCTAAACTCAGTCTCAGTCTGTCTGTCTGTTCTCTTTCACGGCCTAACTACTTGACTACTACCGAATTTGATGAAATTTGGTATACTTGAACTCCAAGGAAGGACTTTTTTGAGCCTGACAAACAAATAAGTTATGAACTAGGGCAAACTCTAATGCTCAAAAATTGTGAAGTATTAGGTTTTTAATCAACAACATCAACATGACAATTCACCTAAATGCGATGCTGGGCTGGCAATAAAATGTAGTCACATTGAAATAAAATAACAATTGTAATATGTGTTACAACAACGGGACGGACGGGATGTCTGTTGAGAAATAATAATAAGTAAAAAAATCATTCATATGTTACTGGGATTTTTATTGGTTGATATTATTATTTAAGATTTATTTATAACGTTTTATTTATTTCAGGATATGATCTTGTGGAGTGGTTAATGGAACGATTTAATTTAGACGAGACTAGTAACGGTGGGTAAAGCTATATTTTTTAATTATTTCATTGCTATTAGTTTTTTTATCCTCAAATTATTTTGATCCTTCTATTTATCTTTGGCTAATGTTACTTCTTTAGAACGAGAAAGTGTTTTCAAAAATAGAATATCATTGTCCCGTGAATAACTCTTTTTATTCCTTTTCAGTTGAAGCAATAAATTTAGCCAACCAACTATGCCAATATGGTTATTTCTTTCCTGTCAACGATTCGAAAAACCTTGTGTTAAAGGATGATTCTTCTCTTTATAGATTTCAAGTGAGTATACCGAGCTATAAAACATCTAACGATGCATGTACGTTTCCTAAGCGTCTGACTCCCTGAATTTATTCAATTCATTTCTCTGCATGAGTCCACAACTTTAATTATTGACTTACGAGCAAACTTCTGTTACTATTTTAAGCTATCAAACGGTTTCATTAATATTTTATACTTAATAACATTGAATGTTAAAACTCAATACATTTAAATGGCAAATTAAATTAAATTTTGAAGAAACAATTTTCGTCAAGTATTTTTACTTTTTATCATGGTTAGTTTAGGGTCAAGTAGGGAAGTATAACACAAATCGATACACTTTATCTTTTAATCATTTTATCACAGAGTCCTTACTATTGGCCGTGGCAAGGGCCGCGTGTCGCTGGTGCTGGCTCCAGCGCGCCTACACTGGGGCCCGACAACGTGGAATACGCCATCTATCTTGTGAAGCGTACACTTCGGAACAAGCAGCGCCACGGCCTGGAAGATTACGAGCAAGAAGCCTTAGCCAACTTGAAGAAGAACCTCGCCGCTAAGTGGGACTTTATCACTATGCAGGCTGAAGAACAGGTGATAAAAGATTATTTCATCTTTATTCTATGTACTTCATAGATTTGAGCATACACAATTTATTTATATTAAAGGTAAATTAGATATTAAAAAAAAGTCTCTAAAATATTTAAAGGAATTTTGTTGTAAAATTATTTGGCAATGTTTCACACTATCAACTAATAGGTATTAGATATTTTAGTAATAATTATACAGTACTATATTAATTATAGTTTTATAAATACCATAAATTGTTTAATATGCTACTACGGCTATAAAGAAATGTCTACAAACAACTATGTACGTATGTACGTACATAGTTGTTTGTAGATGTTAGTTGTTTGTTATGTTCACTTACATACATACATACAAGCGTACCTAGAATTACTGTAAAATTTTGCTGAAATTAATGCCAAAATATGAAAATATTTATTTCGCCGATAATATAATGTACTTAACATATACCTCGGTTATACACGAATTTTTACCCAATTATAAGTGTATGTTAGCAAGTATGTTGATAAATAACTCAAGTATGCTCCAATGTCACCATTTGAATTTTCTGAAACTGATAATGATTAGAAAAATTATAACGTCACACGTTAATCATTAGGTTCGGCTCGCGAAAGATCGTAAGAAGGGAGACAAAATAGTAAGCGACAGTCAAGAGCGCGCCTATTGGAGAGTAGCCCGTCCACCTCCAGGAGTGCCGAGCGCTCTCGAGCCTTGTCCTGTGCCGGTGCGCGCTAGGCATCCTCGGCCGAAGAAGCGCTCGATACAACAACTGACACGAGAGGTAACAAATGGAGAACTCATATTTTCCTACTAAACTTGCATTCACCAAGAGTTGCTGATAAAAGTTCAATATAAAGCTATCACTGAATATGATCCTCTAAGTAATAAGAAAATGATTTTATTTTCCAGGTTGAACATTTAAGAGCTAGTCTTGATCGTACGAGAGTGAAGACGTCTATTGCCCTTGAGGCCCTTATGGGTTACTCGGAGACCTTCACGGCGTATGATCCCTGGCTCACGCCACCTCAACCTTCTAACCCATGGGTCAGCGATGACACTCTATTTTGGCAGATCAACAGCCCAATGTAAATAGATCAATCAATACACTATAAATTTACGTCTGGCGACACCATCATAAAATAATTTAAAACTTTGCTTTTTCGACAGCGTGGAAGTGCCAAGCGAAAAACGCGTGCAGAGATGGGCACTTTCCATAGAAGAATTAGTATCCGACCCAACAGGCCTTCAAGAATTTACTAGTTTCCTTCGAAAGGAATATTCTCACGAGAATATTCGATTTTGGCTGGCTGTAATGGACTTACGACGAAGTAGTACCAAACAAATACCTAAAAAACTTGAAGAAATTTATGAGTAAGCAACACATTTGAGTGATTATGGCTCATTATTATAATAACTAATTATTTGATTAAAATGGTTGAAAATTTATCAAATCTAAGGAATATTTTTATATTTAAATAAATCTGTAAAGTACACCTATCACTCGATAAATACAATCATACTTAGACATCCTCTTTTTCTGTAGGGAGTTCCTGAAGCCAGGCGCACCGTGCGAGATAAACATCGATGGTGCGACGGCAGAGCGCGTTGCGGAAGGCATTCGCAGCGGCTCGCGGTACGCACTGGACCAAGCAGCGGACCACGTATATGGACTGCTGCTCAAGAAGGACTGTTACCCGCGGTTTATCCGCTCCGATCATTTCCAACGATTATTGGCTGAAGGGCGGAATGTTTACCAGAAGAAAGCAAAGTTCGTATAGCTGCAATTTTTAGTTGAAATTTTATTTTGATGTTAATAATAACTTCATCTCTGAACACTCAAAAATATATTTAAACTGACATATATATCTCTTATACCTTATCAATATTATATTGCACAATAACTTATAATCAAATGTACAATCCACAAAAAATCATACTTACAAAAATATATAAATATAAATCTGTGGGTATATAAAAAATATGTAATTTAGTAATAGATAAGATGCTATCATCTTAAGTTATCGCTTCAATGTATGAGCATTCTTAATGCATTGTTATTTACTTTTCTTGAAAATTTATTTCACAGGCTGCTTGTATTAAAATATGTGCAGCATGCTTGGAACAGGGTACATCTATTAAGCATCGGGCAAACCACATCACACCCGTTCTTTTAGATCATATTCGATTACTTTCATATAGACGCGCTCAACGGCATCATGTCTTCCGCGTAGCTGATGTTGTTTTTACACCTTCAACATAGTAACCTATATATTTACTACTGAGTGCGGCATTCAAAACGTTCACATACAGATTGAAGAGCAAAGGAGAGGTCAACCTACCCTTCTAACTCCGCACTTCAACGTGTATGGGTCCGACAAACTGCACACCAACCGAACCAGATCTACCTGGTTTAAAAAATTGCCGAAAACTATGTTCAATTTTTTACTTGACATTTAGAGGCATTTACACCAATGCAAGTAAATGATCGTTTGTAAATCATGCAAGTAAATGATCTAGATTCTAGAATAACATTTAATGAACTAACTAATGCCTAGAGTCATGTCAAAGAATTTAGTCCGAATATAAAGACGCAAGTCATCATCATAATGGTAATAAGAAGTTAAAGAATCCATTTCTGAGTTTATTGAAAAGGGATAGTAACACAGAATATAAAATGCCGCCTAGTGAAACTCCAGTGACTCCACTGTGATCGGTGTTTTGTATCATATTGACCATTATCATTGCGAATGGTAAAATTGTACAACGGTTAAAGACGTATATTAAGAATTTATCTGTAAACTTTATAACTTAATCAGAACTACATCATATCGGAGATATATCTTATGAAGTTACTAAGTAATTTTTTGTCAGCAGGTTTTTCAATTTCGGTGGCCAAGTGAAAAAAAAGCCGGGCTCCACAAGTGGAAGTGGCGGCAGTGGCAGTGCGGCGCTGTCGAGGAGACGCGGATCGGACCGCTCGTTGTCAGGCTCAGCACACGAGCTGGCCGTCTGCGCCGCGCAGCCGCCGCGCGCACCGGAGCCGCCCCCGCACAGCCACAGTCAATCCAACCTCTGCGACATCCCGTTCAGGTAGGTTTTACGTTTACGATTAATTTCAAAGACTGACTTCATTGAAAAGATTTACTTTATCTATAATGTTCTAATTTTTTTATTCCGACATACATAGAATTATTTATATATTTATATAGTAATTATTTATATATACATATTTTACGAATCTTCCAGGGATCCACTAGACGACGATACAGCAGATGTGCTGCCTTGGGAGTGTTCGACTCGGGAGAGTACGTACGGAACGACGAGACGGAGACAAGATTCAGCTGCAGACTCCGGTAGTTCCTCTTCGGACGTTAGTGCAGCAGTGGGCACGAGCGAGCGCACTCGACGGCTCCCGCAACAGAGCACTCTAGATGGTGGTCTGCGAGGAGCGCCGCCCCCGCTGCGACGGCTGTCAGCCGTAGAGCCGCGCCACCTCGCCCCGCTCGCCTCTCCACCGCACTCGCCGAGACAGCCGCGCGTTGCCCCCGCGCCGCCCGTCGTGCAAACAGCTCCGGTGCCACCTCACCACCCGACGCCTACGATAAGCGTTAGTTCGGCACCCGACGACGAATCAGCAGAGTCACCTACGAGAACCGCGTCGCCTGAAGATCGTCGTTCAATCGCTCACTCTGAGGAACCTTCGTCCGTGTTCGCGTCCGCAGACGCGACGCCCACGGAGCAGACGGTAGCATTCCCCGAACGGTGTGCGATGATCGTCGACACAGTGGAGTCCACAGAAGCGGCTAAAGTGGAAAGAGGAGCGGCTCCTGTTGAGTTACCGACGGTTACCGCGTCTCTGGACTCCTACGAAGAATCGCAAACAGAGTCGAAGGATGAGTCTCGGGGAGACTCGAAAACTGATTCTCAGGCGGACTCGAAAGAAGAGTGGACACGGTCTTCTGAGGACGACGTCGTGTCCGTCCGCCTCCCGCCTTCTCGGGAACCGTCGGTTACGAGAGATATAACCTCATCACCGAGTAAGGAAGACGGCGGCGATAACAGAGAAGCGGAGCCGAGTCGAATCGAAGAGAAAATCGAAACCGCAAGTGTAAAATCTATCGTATTGTCGTCATCGGAAACTAGTAAAGTGCCAGTTCCGGAGACGACATCACTGTCGGGCGGCACCCCGGCTGTTGAGTTAGGGTTGCCGCGGCTGCCGGTGGCGCCGTTAGCCGTTTGTGAAGACATCGGGGTCGACGATGACAACGTAGACAAAGTGCCTTCGGTGCCACCACAGAGAGTCTCCGAAGATTCCAAGGCGGCGTTCGAGTCCGACGCGGTGAAAAAAATTGCTCATAGAGACGAACTGTCGTCGGTTTCTAAATCCGATATTGTTAAGCGTGATAGTAAAAGCGGAGTCAGTGAATGTAAGCAGCGAAACGACATTTGTCCCTGGGAGGACGAGTAAGTACGGTTTTTCGCTGAGCATTGTTTGTAGAGATGTAGTTAGTATTGCAGAATTGTTGGTACCGTGTTTGCACTGTATATCGCGTTGTAGAGGTAGCTATAGTGTATATAATTGATGTATTTTAGTGTCACTGGTTTACTGATTCACATGACAAATAATATATTCCTCAACAATATAGCCTTTAATATTTATTACATAATATTCATTTGTCACCTAAATATATTCTGGTTTAATTTCCGTTACTTTCTGACTCTGCTAAAATCTGAGGTAATTTATATTTTAACACAAACTAATGAGAGCGCTTACCGAACTAAATAATCTAGCACACAAGTCTATCATTAATAACTTTACTACCATACTATCCACTTCTTTAATGAAATAATATTTATTTTTTAGGAATTAAAATAGAGTAAATACTTAAAATTACGTTTTAGCGACGAATATAATATTTTACTTCGAAAAAACGTTTAGTTTTATTTTTACTCAGAAAACAAGATGTTTTTGAATACATAGATATTATATTTCCTTTGTCAATTTTATAAAAATCAGCAATAAAATATCACATAAAACTCAAGAGTTCTATGTGATATCTTTTAGTTAACAATTAGTTTTTTCATCAGGTAAGCGTTTTCGAACTTTGAACTTAATATATATTAATAAAACAGAAATATCATAAATCTACCTTATACTAATAAGTCTTTTTAATTTCCATAAAACCTATTTCTCTGCAACTATCTTCGTAAACGCTATAAACTATAATCAAAATGTTAAAAGTAAAAATAAGTTGAATAAATCTTAATTTTATACCACGCAATAATTTTAACTATAGTATAAAATGTTTTTATTTTAATCGTTGTTTTGTTTTTATCCTTTTTACTATCAACTACTTATTAAAATAACATCTTTACAGTAAGTAGTGCATTGGTTTTTTTTTTTTTAAATGTATATCCGTTAATTTTAAATGTTTTTTTTTTACTATTGAAATCGAAAGATTTTAGTATTAAATTTATATTGTAACACTTATGTTTTAATTTCAATCATTTTCACCAATATTTTTATTATGATTTGTTTATTGTTTTTGATTACCCTCTAAGTCTTAACATTTCTTACAAATGAAAAATCTTTACTTATTCTAACTTTTAAAACGTTCTATCTTCCAACTTACAGAAGTCTATAAAACAAAAAATACTAGTCTAATAAAATCGTGACAAGCTAACATCAAAATCTTCGACTGTGCACGGTCAGATTTCAGACCCAATCATCATTATTATTAAATCGGAACCTTGACAAATAATACTAGTTTTAACCTCAGTTACTATCGAAAATACGAACAAAGTTTGGAAATAAGTCACTATTACGCGCATATATTTTGTTAACTAACAAATGCAGACGCCAATTAGACTATAATGTTATATAACATATATATGTTATATAACATTAATAAAAGAGATGAGAATGTGGTTAAAATTACGTAAACTATTATTATACACGTATTATAATTATAGACTTTTTTTTTTTCAAATAATATTTTGAGAATCGAATGAAGCAATTTATAAAAAACATTTAAAATGAAAAAATTAAAAGAATGTAAATGTCTCACTACTGGGTAAAAGCCTACTCATCTCTGAAGGCTTGGAGTTTGGAACTCCCACACGCTGTACCTTCAGTGATCATTCAATGCAGGTTAAATGTGTCATAGATAATACACTTATAAATGTGTAAATGATCATCCAATGCGGCAGGCTTATGAAGGTTTAAGGTCCTTCGCCGTCATTACATTTAAAAATGATTTATTCCCGCAATTTTCGTTTAAGATCCACAATGTTGTTTAACAATCCTCAACAGCTGTTTGCTTTGTTTGTATGTGTAGTCGAGATCAATATCAGATATGAGCAGTGTAGCGTTAATTATGAGCCATATGAATTTGTTTAAGGAACATTATTTCCTGGTATGCAATTGATATATATTTTTCTTTTACAGGAATTCCTGCGAGAGTGATGCTCCATTTGTTAAAACTTATGCAACACTCGGTTACTTATAATTCTAATTTATGTAGACAACAATATTTTATGATGTCAGGGTTATAGAAAAAACAATATTTTTTTTTAATGCTATTTGTTTCGAGTATCACAAACTTAGAGTATTATTATGTAATTATATGAATATTTTGAAGTAAATGATTGTTAATTATTAGAAATTATAGTCTTTTATTCATTACTTGTACCGTTGACAAAAAAATGGCTTCGGTTAATAATTATATCAATATCAATAAATATAAATAAGGCGTACTTCGTTTTGACTCTCAGGTAGTGAGAATATTTGAAAAATAAACTTGTAATAATTTATTTATATAAGAATTGTTTACATTGCGTACTTAAATAATAATACTAACCAAAATAAAAATAAAAAAATAACTGTACAAATCATGACCGCGTGAAACGGTGGCAAGAAGTCTAGCAGCATTTTTCGTTGAATCGCAATTCGGATTCATCGGACGAAAAATAAACCAGTCCTCCTGTCACCAGTGGAGGCAATAAGATGAGGTGTTATATGTTTTAGAAAAGTTTTTGCTATATTAGTCCAAAATTATTATGTTTGTAATTATTATGTTTACTTAAAAGTAGAAACAGACGAGCAAACAATAAATCTACATAATATAGTATAAGTAGTGTATTATTTATTAATCATGTATAAAGGGGAGTGAACGGAAGCCTAGAATAATTGCAATTATGCTAAACTCGCGCCATTATATCGGACATAGAAATACTCGAGTAAAAACTCACGGTAATCCAGATTGCATGAGTGACTAAAATTGTTATTAAATAATATACAATCTGTTGGAAGGTTGAGTGTTTTAGTTAGGTAGGTATGTATTATACAGGATTATTATCGAGGCAGTTTTTTTTAATAATTATGGTTTGGTGAGTGGTCACCTCTAGCCAGGTTTTAAACATTTTATACGTCGCCAATACTTCGCCAACCTTGGGAGCTCAGAAGTTAAGTGCTTGTGTTCTATGTATGCTCAATGGTATGCTCACCTTTTAAACCGGAAGACAACAAAACTCAATAGCGCTGTTTACCAGTAGAATAAGTAGTTGTAGTAGGTGCGTCGGAACTATCCAGACGAGCTGCACAAAGCACCACTAAGTACGTATGTGTGCCTATAATTTCATGAGTTGTGTACGAGCTGCCTAAACACAAAGTCATAAAGCGCAGTTGATTTTCTTAATCATTCAGTAGGTAGGCTTTGACCACAGCCAACCTCAAAGACTAGCTGGCTGCTCATATTTGATGGAGCAGAACACAAGGGCTCATATACACTTATATCACATGCACATTTCATCTCATCGGTGAGCCGAAGGACGTCCACTGCTGAACATAGGCCTCCTCCAAAGATCGCCACAATGACCGGTCTTGTACAACCCGCAACCAGCGGCTTCCCACGACCTTCACCAGGTCGTCGGACAACTTTGTGGACACATGCGCACTTGATGGACAGCTATCCTACACGACCGTAGAGAGGTAATCAACATCAACGCATCGTATTTCCCGAGGTACGAGAATGTAACAACACCGACTGTTGTTGCTGTTACAAATTTCTGGATAAAAAAACTTAATTATTTCGAATTTGCTTCTTCAAGATTTTTTAAGGTACCATTATTTCTAGATAATTTGATTGAAATAGGAAGCAATTTAGAACTTACTAAAAACTTCCGACGCCAGTAATTTTAAAACAAATTTATATTATTATTAATACTTATAATATTCAGCTCCTGAACCGAATTTGATGAAATATTGGTATGAAGCAAGCTTGAAAACCATAAATGTACATAAACTTTTTTTAATTAACCCCTCTAGGGTCGCACATTTGGGGTTGAATATCTGCAAGTTCTTTGATTTTGAAGATTAAAGTGGCTAATGATAAAAGTTACAACAAATTATTATAAGGGTTAGTAATAAGGGCCGAAATATCAAGCCATCCATACAGTGTTGCCATACTGTACTGTTATATTTAAAAATAGAAATATGAACACCAATATTTAGACTTTTCAGTACAACTAAGAAGCAATAAAATTTAAAAAGATGATAAGATTTTATTTTACCTATTAGATGCTAAAGGTAAATCAATTCATAACTCATTGAAACAATTTTTTTTTTGCCTCGTTTTAATTGGGGTAAGAAAGTGCTATTCTAATGGCTGAAGATTAAAATATTCCATGCGTTTTGCTAATTATGTACTTATTTATTTATTATCTGCCTATTTATTTATCTTTACTTCACCTATTGAAATGAGCAAGCAAATCAATTGTAGATATAGGTACTAATATATATAAAAACTTTACTTTTATTGTATCATATTGCGTATTATCATTTGTAACTACCGATTACCAAAATATCTAACACATACATAATAAAAATTCATAAGGCGCTTATTAAATATATTTAGTCATTGAACGAAATACATTATCAATATTTAAAAATAGAATAAATTTAAAAAATAAATACAAATATAATAGGCTGTTTCAAATAACTAAAATTGTACATGGAAAATGTTTAAAAAAAATATCCCGCTGAGTTTCTTTCGCCGGTTCTTCTCAGGTCCGAGGTGCTAAATTCCGAACCGGTGGTAGATTTTTGACAATCAATAAGCAAGTGTAAACACTTCTATATTGAATAAAGATTTTTGACTTTGACTTTGACTTTGAATAATAATAGATATATTCACTCATGAAGCGCCCTTTAACGTTAAATTATTATTATTGGCGTTTAAATAAAATAATCTTAACGTATAATCTAATTTGATTTTTTTTGCCGTCTTGACTCTTAATGAGGCACCTTGTAAACACGAGCGTCACTCACTCATACAATATGCAATAAAATATATAAAATCAGGGATAAAATTAAACATTTAAAAAAATAAATCTATGTTTACTTCAAAAAATCTTAAAAACAAATAAAGTGAATAATCAAGACAAATAATACTGCTTATTTATCCTTAATATTCATGATTTTGAATCGATGGGGATGATTCGACATTTTGAAACCTTAAACTTAAGTAAATTAATATGTAGTAACAGGACGTGAAAGTTTAAAATATGTCTCGGCAAACTCCATCTGCGCCCATTTTCTGTCCCGGTGGGCAGTTGGGGGGAGTTACGATCATATTCCTGGTCTTCACGTCTACTTCTTCAGGGACTTCGGTTACTTCTTCCACAGTATTCGTTTTTGTTGCTTGCGACTCTGCTACTATGTTCATTTTGACCTGTTCTACTTCATCAGGAAAGACGATACGGTTGCTGTCGGCCATTTTTCTGTAAAAATATAATAATCAATAATGTTTCTATAGTAATTTGATAAATTTGAGAGTAATTCTGACTGACTCTTTGTGATTCTATTTGTCTCACGACTAAACCAATTATAAAAATCAATTAGACATCGTAACAATTGAAAAAGTTAATATTATCAATGTAACATCAAATTGATTATTAATAGAACTCATTTGAGTTTATATGAGCAACTGAATTAATTAATAATGCATAACTTATTGGTAACAATATATATTTATTATGCAACAGCATACATTTTTAACACGTATGCAATGCAGTTTTACGGTAAGTATATTATATTTTAAATTCAATAAACCTTTCAAATGATTGGATTACAAAACAAAATAATCAATATAAATTAGTGACAACACAAACGTATATTTTTATACGAATAGAAGCAAATTCGAACGATTGAAAAAGCAGACAATATCAGATAACAATAACGAATAGTAAAAAAAATGATTGAACAAATTCCTATTCAATGACGAAGAAACGATAAAAAGTATCAACCGAAATTACGTTGATTTATACTTAAAAGTGTTCCGGTTCTTAAGATTAAAGTAAATTTATCGTTTATTTTACGTAAAAAATAAACAATATTTACTTGAAAATATCATGTTGATATTGAAGAAATATGTAGACACCTACAGTGTCTAAAACTGATAAAAAGTCGTTACACTTGTATGTCTTATCGAATGTATAAAAACAAACCTATGAAAATTATAAAACAATTCGTCACGTTTTTTGTTTTTGTAAATGTCAAGAGCAAATATTGACCTTTATTTTTCCTTAAATAAATTATTTTGATCATTTTTACATCAAACTGCATATTAAACCGATTGAAAATTTACATCATATTGCAGAACTACATATTACTAAGTTTTGATTTTAATTAAATTATTATAGTCAAGTTACTTTTATTCAATTAAAAAAAAAACAATCTACATTTTTATTAATTACGATTATAAATATGTGTGAGTAAATTATTACTGAATTAGTAACCATTTTATTTAGTTAAATGTCGTGTAAACCGATTCATAAACTTTATAAAATAAAATAAAATAAAATGACTTTTTTTAATAATGAATTTAGATAACACGCGATTCTTCGGCACTAAATAAGAAAGCAACGTGAAAGATCGAATAACCAAAAGAAAAATTTAAAACGATGAACGACAAATAGCGACAAACCTTGGAATGACTTGG
Source organism: Vanessa atalanta (assembly GCF_905147765.1). Classification (NCBI taxonomy): domain Eukaryota; kingdom Metazoa; phylum Arthropoda; class Insecta; order Lepidoptera; family Nymphalidae; genus Vanessa; species Vanessa atalanta. The sequence continues at coordinate 4,457,300 of NC_061876.1, read as the reverse complement.
TGAAAACAAACCCCATTTAATGAAATACATCACAATGATTATAAAATTAACGGAATTAAGTATTTACATACAGTTGTAAGATAATTAAAAACAGAAATAATAAACCAAACTCTCGAAGAGCCATAATTAGTTTGACTTGAACACTGCGCAAATAATAATGAAAAGGTGCACTCACTGATTGTATATATAGGATCCACTGTCTGAGAACACAACGTTGCGCTGAGCAGGTCAATCTACTTATGAATGTTGCATGTTGACCGTCTATTTATATCGAAAAGCCAGAGGAACAATTATCTAAAAAAATGCGAAAAAGACGGCAGCCCACGTCAGTGTTAGTCACTAAACACGCCTTCATAAATATGTGTTCCCTGTATTTTTCTTTGTTAAAATAAACACATTTTTTCCTTGACTAGGGAGACTCTTATCAGATTAGCCGTCGTTCACTCGATACCTAAATATGTAAATCGAAGAGTACTTAAGTCAAGTGATCATTGATATTATATAAAATTAACTGACAAAATAGGAATCTATGCTTAAATTATTGAATTAAAGAACATTTATATAAACAGGACACATTTTCTTTCCTTATAGACGTGCATATTGCATACATCATATCACCATCTGGCTCGTTTATATAATTCTAATTATTGATTTTTCCTCTAAAAAAACACAGTATCGAACTATAAAACAGCCATTATTAACATTCCCGTACCTCGTTCCAGTCCCGTCTCTTCGGTTTAATAAAATGAAGGAATAGTTGGTAGAAATTACCCTTCATGTAGTCTTGGTAATTTTCATGTAATTCGAAGCGGGCAGACATTCACCTACAGCTGTAAGAAACAAATTTAATAGGTCTGATCAAAACTGATTTATGGGAAGATACGATAATTTAATGCGTTTATTCCTTATAATAATTATTATTATGTTCAAAGTCGCTGACATTACGTGATCGAGTACTCCGTCTAATTTCGATTTTGTTCTTAATCTGTTCCTTTGTTCTCGACAGTTAAATATTGACCGTGAAATATACACAAACTATTTACACAATTTAACATTGCACTGCCGATATAGAGATTAAGATGTTATTCCCAGTAAAATTACTTTTAAGTTGGGAGTGTGGGAGTGCCTGCTTAATAAGCCTAATTATATATCTGTTTGAACTTTTCAAAGAATTATTTGGTAATATAGTTTCAGTTTCACCTTTATATTTTTATAAAACTCAAATCGAAATATGAACTTCTTCAACTAATTTAAAGGGGAAGGTCGCGGGCAAGAGGATATCATGGCTTTTAAATTTCTACCGATGGTACGGGAAGAGCACGACCGCTCTATTTAGAACAGCGATCTCGAAAGTCAAAGACGGCAAGACAAGCGAAGTACTACTGACTTATCACGAGATCTCCGAAACTATAGAATCTTGAAAAGAGTCTTGAAATTTTGCATAAGAATGGACCCTTGGAAAATTCAACTTCAGTGGGAGTATCTTTGTATTAATTTCACTAATACGAAGTCGAGGCAGACAACTATTGTTAGGTAAATTAATTACATTATACAACTTTCAAGGTTATCCAAAAAGTATCAAGTTGCATGGACACCTGATAAAGAATCCCGCAGATAAATTAAATAATATCGTTAAAAAAACAACAACAAAGCTATTGGGAATTCCATTCATAATGACAAAGGAAATATTTTTTTAAATTGCATATTGTGATGTGTCGATCATTAAAACACAATGCCGTGATAGCACTGGTGATTCTGAGTTCAAACCCGCGGCAAGCACCACTGGAGTCATCTGCTTGTTTTTTATTTACAATTCATCTCGTGCTCAGCGGTGAAGGAAAACATCGTAAGGAAACCGGCACGAGGTGAATCTGCCACGTGTATCAAACGTCGTGCTTCTCAAACTTCTCCTCAAATTCGAGAGGAGGCCATGTTAATGTTAGTGGGACGTTAATGATACGTTTGTTTTTAACTCTGTATTGTAAACATGTTTTTCAAAATATACGTAAAATTATTCCAAAATTTGATATTTTTAAAAATTAATAGTAAATTAATTTCGAAGTCCGACATATTTCAATACAAAATTTGTATTTATGATTGTGATTTGCCCTTTAAAGACATTATCTAAGCATATATCAATATTATATACATTGATGACAATGTATATAATATTAAATATCTAATAACACATAATAATTCGAATGGTGTCTTAAATATGTACGACAGTAGAGGAACTCAATGCTAACTTAAAAGTAAACAAGAATTTTCCAATCAAATGTTTCCTAAGTGGAGTCAGGTACTGCACTTATATTAACTGAGCACAGCCTAAAGGCCGACCTAGGTCAGAGCAAATTAAAATACGACGTAAATAGAAAAAGGTGCCAAAAATTATAAAAAAATAATTGACATAGTATAAGTTTGGGGACAACCCAATTTAACTGGTATATGTATATAGAGATATCGTTATCAATATATTGACTTCGAAAAAACGTTGACAACAAGACTGAAATCTCCTAGAATTCATATCATACCAATAATATAAACTTTATCAGTGTTTAAACTCCTCTCTCACGAAAACCAAGCATAAAGCCATAAAAATAAATAATTATTATTTTTATTATTAATATGATACTATAATGGACTTTCCCGCGTCACTACTTCAAACTCTAAATTATTGGTAAATTGATTAGATATGAAATAGAATTCATACTCATTTGTCAATAGTTTAGACATAAGCAACACACAATTTTAAACATGTCTTGTTTGTTCTGTACTATTTGATTTGTTTCAAGATTCTTAAAATCTATGTCTATGAGTTCTTACGGCATAGCAATAAATATATTTTTTTCTTTTTTTTTTAAGCAAAACTAGCCTTTTTAGACAATTCTATTGCGTATCTTATATTTCTATTACAAAAATCAATACGAGTTCATAGCTATATCAATTATACTAGTACATGTAATTATAAATGTGTTTACGTTAAATATATGTCGATATATTTTTATATGCTTCATGTAACATTGACCCATATAGTATAAACTTATATCCGAACGTACATAATACAATAATCACTCAATACGAAGTGTCATCCTTCCAGGAATATTAAATTTCCTATTTCAAATAACATCTGCCTTATTGTTATCCATTATCTGATTGAGGAAAAAAATATAATCTTAATCATACGTCAGAGTATACGTTCAAGTGTCAATAAATTGCATTACTCACACTTTTGACCAACCACCGGACGCCCATAGACATAATACCAAATGTTATGTCATTATTTAGAATATTTTTAAGCTTGACAACCGTTATATTTCGACGTAAAACGAAACTGTCAGAAATATTTACGGAATTTTTGGCGTTTCTTAAAACAATAAAGTCAATATTTTGCGCAATATGCTCAACGTTTCTATATTACTCGTTCAATGATTTTGAAATGTTAAATAGTACCAGTTTGGAAAAAGTAAGTTTATTTAATACTTTAAATTGTGAATGCAGAACATTGATCTGAGTTGTAGAATATTTACCCTTTAAACAAGTGTTTGCATAGAGCAACGATCCTTACAATACAACAAAAAACAATAAGTTACAATCTAAAAACATTTGGTAAACATTATTTTTACGTATATTGCTAATATTTACCCTTCGTGACATTGGCAAAGTGTACATTGCACAACTAAAATCCATTAAATAAAAATACATCAATTTTATCAATCCAAACTATTTAGTAATAAGTAAATACGAATTAGAGCCGAGATGGCCCAGTGGTTAGAACGCGTACATCTTAACCGATGATTTCGGGTTCAAACCCAGGCAGGCACCACTGAATTTTCATATGCTTAATTTGTGTTTATAATTCATCTCGTGCTCGGCGTTGAAGGAAAACATCATGAGGAAACCTGCATGTGTCTAATTTCAACGAAATTCTGCCACATGTGTATTCCGCCAACGCGCATTGGAGCAGCGTGGTGGAATATGCTCCAAACCTTCTCCTCAAAGGGAGAGGAGGCCTTTAGCCCAGCAGTGGGAAAATTTACAGGCTGCTAATGAGATGAAATACGAATAAAACTCGATTGTCCAGATAGTACGTCATAAAATAAAAAATAGAATAGAATAATTAGTATTAGATGTTAATTATTTTTATTATTACCATCGAACAGTTACGTAAGCAATCTAAAGACAAGTATTAAATATGGGTTTTCCATTAAAACATTCTTATCATGCAGGTAAATAGCTGTTCAAATGTCACAATTGCATCTATCACATGTAATGGTTCAGGGTAAGTATTTAACAATCACTAGATTATCCTGATATTTATATTTTTTATAATTATATTTTAGCTTTCTTTCTATCGTCATATTCTTTAACGATTTACCTTAACATTGATAATAATAATCGTTTGAAAACATAATATAATAATAGAAAGGCATAGAAAGTATAGCCCTTGTGACTATGGTAGCAAATTCATGCTGGAAACCAAAAAATTATATGCGGGACTGGTCAAAAAGACTGCCTGCAATAAATGTACAGAAATTAGAGAAAAACCGTTGTAATATTTTTTATCATTTCGGTGGACTTGCATGCGCGAATGGCCGCTGCACATTCATATAGTGTCACGCAATAAAATACTTCATTTTGTATAGGATTTCTGTATAAACTAACCGAGTGTAGCATAAAGATAGACAATTAGCGTCCCGAGGTGACAGAACAGCATCACACGGATTAGTTGACAACCCAACTTGTAAAGGTTTTAGGTACCAATAGTACCACTTTTTGAAAGAATTAAGATTCAAACAGTTTTTATTAATATTTTCGACAGATTTTCTAATGAAATAAAAGTCGACCACATAAACAAATTGCTATCGTTATTTTCCATTAATTAATAAAAAAATCTTGTAAGAGATCGAATAAAAAAAAAAAAAAATCTTAGTATCAAAATAACAATATGTTATTACATAAAAAAAAATCTGCAATAAAACGTATTAACCATTATGTATTTTTTTATACCCGGCAAGATCAGGTCAATCAGGTTTATTCATAATTTTAAGATATCTAGATTTGAAATAACATATAACGCGTAATTTCCTTGCTATGTAAAAATATAATAGACATAATTAGTTAATAGGTTGAGTATATCATTTATCATATAAAATGAATATAATCATTTATATGAATATACATTTAAAATAACTGATTGGAAAATAAATGAGGTTACACATAAACGCTATGGTTTGATTTTATTTTAGTCTATATTCGCTAAATATAATGAATTCCACAGCAGCTGCCCAAAATCACAACCATGCACAGGCTTCTCATGTTAAGGAGAATATTAGGAGCTTAAATACCATGATATCGTTCTGTGTATTTGTGAAAATAGTTATAACATAATTTCTTACAACACATGAAGTTTTCTCACGATGTTTTCCTTCATATCTCAGCGGGGTGAATTATGCACAAATTGAGCATCAACCGTATTCAAATTAGGTTCAGAAAGTATTTATTAATATTTATTCGCCATACGTCACTATTTTATCAATCTCAAGAATAATGTAGAGGAGATTTTAATTATAATTTTCTTCAAGTGCTTTGGAATATTATACGTCCTTTTGTTGTAGATATGATAAGATAAAATTAGAAACGTCAGAGTAAAGTCTCTATTGCATGCGACTTAAAACTTTATAACTTACTAGCTCGCTACCTTGAAGTAATATTCGTAAATTCATCGGTCAATTTCCAAAACAATTCTCATTAAACGAAATGAGTAACTATAAAAAAAATTCAAGTCTTTGAATTGATTGATGTCTCCGATGAGCTATAGTTTCGGAGATCTCGTGATGAGTCAGTGGTATTTCGCTTGTTTATCATTTCGCAATACACTAGATTCTATCCATAAATAATTTGTAGCATATAGGGTAGCGTTTAGGCTAGCGATAAAATAATTAATTGTTATAAATTTGTATTTGTTGTTGTTTAATTTAACATTTAACCATAACATGAAAATACAAAAAAAAGTTGGAAATTGTTTCATGTGACAAAAGCTTGTCAACGTGAAACTAACAACGTTGAAATTTTACATGAAAAGCTTCGCTTCACATTTCTCGACAACACGCCCCAATAGTTATTTATCGTATCTAATAGAAACAAAGTTTTTTTTTTAAGTTTTATTGTCTATTAATTTAGCTGACATAACTTTAATTACTAATATTGTGATACGATTGCTATGAAAACAAAGATTTCTTACTTGACTATCTCTTGATCAAATTTATCAGTGAAAATTTTATTGACATATTGTTTTTAAATTTATTATTATACATAGCAAACCTGAATCACGCTATGAATATTTTCTGTTACAATTGCTATATTTACAATGAAATGCTTCTGTAAAGTTGAACCGGTAGAGTCTTATACGACTCGCCCACCCAGTGTCGCTGTAGAGGCCACTATAGCCAAAGGTTATAATCATTTCGAAGAAAAAAAAAGTTCAGTAAATTTCACCTCCGTTTATAATAACAATCGATAAATATTGAGATCAAAACGTCCGCTATCTTTGACGCCTAACCTAATTCGTGCGTTACATCAAACATGCAATAATGCCGAATTCAGCATTATATTACATGTTTAAGAATACCACAGGCTTCAAACACTTTTTATAACTCTTATATTGCATACGAAGTTCCCCAAAAATGCATTTATCTGTATTTAATAAACTTAGACATTCCAGCGCTTCTCCTGCAGTAAAAAAAAGATTTAAGGGGAATAAAAGAACTATATTATCTGAGCGGTATTGCATCTCTATCAAGCCGAAACTCCATAAAAGCAGTTCTCTATCAGATCTAACACCGAATGTAAGCGATTTTTGTGAGTGCCAGTTGTTAGTATTGTATATACTACAATTGCAATAATACTTTTCTAATTTTTATTTTAATAACTTTAGCACTCGACTTCCTCCAAAGAGCACAAGACTTTTATTCGAATGAAAGGAACTTGAACTACCGTATTTTAGACTCATCGGGGGATACGATTGAAAAATATTGGTCAGCAAAGTGTTTACTGAAAAATACATATATGTCGTGCAATTATCGGGGAAAGTGAGTAAAAATCTATCAAAAATATAAATTTTATTGAAAATAGGTTGTATTTGGTCAGCACCGCCCATAGACATTGGCACTGTAATAAATATTAATCATTCCTTACATCGCCAACGCGCCAATAAACTTGCAAACCAAGACATATCATCAAGGTACACCTTGGGCCTATAGTTAAACTGATTTTGTCTTCAGACCGAAAAACAAGATCAATAAGTATTACATCTTGGCGCAGTGGCGTAGCATAGGTCACTAGCACCCGGTGCGAATTCCATTTTTCCGCCCTCTTATTTTTGCAATCCATTATAAAAATTTTGTAAATAAATAATAGTTATTGAGAAAGCTTGCGCTTGCATCACCAATGCATAGAACCTGCATAGGTACCTGGGTATTTGGTAACAACAAAAAAATGACGAAAAAAAACTGAAAGAAATTAACTTTTTTTTCTCTAACTGCCACCTCTCAAAGTGCCGCCCGTTGCGGACCGCACCCTCCGCACCGCCACACCCCCCCACCCCCATGCTACGCCACTTTCTTGGCGATATAATATATAAATGCTATGTAATCAGGTGTATTTTAATTACCTGTTACTATTTATCAATATGTTTCACTATTTCTAGTAAAAAAACGAAGAAGAAGTTTAATATGTCAACGGACCATTACGCTTCGAAATTTGCAAATGAGTACATTCATAAATACAAAAGAGATGCTAATGTCTCTTCAGGTGCCGACACATCGAGGTACATTTATAAATAATATTGGTTTAAAATAAGATTACTTGTATTCTACAATTGTATACATATACATAAATACTTTTGTTTTCATATCAGCACGGATGAATTTAATACTCAAGCAAATATGACTTCATTTCCTTTTAAACCTACACCCAGTGGTAACTTGAAAGTGCAATCAAACCAGGTAAATTTTATCAACCTTTATAACAAGTAATACTAACAGAACCGCGTTACCATTCAACCATCAAACGAAACAATATAGTTCGCGTAATGAATTAATAGCAATTTATATTTTAATCATTATGGTGTTGATGTTTACATTTTCTATGTCGCCTATATTTATATATATATCGGTGAGCCGGCAGTATTGTTTGGTTCGGGGTCACCACCTTCGTCATACATATTCACAATAATACAACAAATCGATAGCTGGATTATCGTATATTGATTTTTACAATATTTCATTAGCCGCGACCACATCTGACTTATCCTTCTTGAGAACTGACATTTTATGTTTTTCTAACGTGACAAAGAGTGATTGACTTCACTGGCCATCCAGAATCAAATCTCAAAACTAAGAGAAAACAATCAAAATATTTAATTATATATATATATATTGAGTTACATTTGCATTTCTAATATGTGTTAGTGTTGATTGCTGCGTAACCGATTTTGGTCACATTGCTTTTTATCAAAAGCCAACTGTGTGCGACTACTGCAATGTGTGCGCAAACGCACAAATTGCACTCTACTGTTTCACTCTAATCAAACAATGAGAGGGCATTTTCGACACGATTAAATTACATGTATACATTGGTAATGCCAAACCGATAGTGTATTTTTGGTCAAGGTCGAAGCTGATTAATCGCCTGTACTTAGTAGTGTAGTTTCTGTGAAATAACGAATTTAATAGTATATTTATATACATGATTCATGCATATGAATCTCGTAGGTAGTGTTTCAGTCATCTACAGTCGGAGTACTTTTAGCTGACCCTACACAAGCCAAAGTTAAAGTTAAATTTGAAGGAAAAACTGCCGGAGAACCGGATGACATACATAATTTTGTAAGTAGTTAGTAATTATTACAATTTTAATATACTTCTAAGAACTATTAGTAATGTTTAATTCACCATTAACTATAGGAGACTAGTAACGATTCAGAGCCTTCATTACATTACGGTATTCGAGAAGTAAAAACGAATACACAAAACAAAACTACAGTGGATAAGAATACAAAAGTAAAGCCTCTCATAACACAAGAAGATACAGGAAAGTATTTGAGCAGTCTTGGGTACACGACAACGGAACCAATAGACTGGCTGCGGATACAACTTCCTAAGAAGCAAGATATCTTCCAAGAATTTTATAAACGAATACATAATTTTATGTAAGAATTATGTAAAATTATATTTATCTGAGCGTACGTCATAAAACCCGGATCAGTTTTGCATTGAAGACGCCTCACCTGCCATTAAAGCTGACATCTGCTTATTTATAAATCAAATGCTAATTGTCCAATATGTCCAATGCATATATTTTCCTATTGATGTTATACGGTAGTCTTACATATAAATAACGTTCTAGCCAGTGTAATAATATACCAGGCTATTTATGGGTCCCCAAGGTCTTCTCTACTTTACAAATGAAAATGCAGTATAAATATATAAATTAAACACATCAAAATTTATTCGTACATGCAAGGATATAACTATCTCTACTTTAAAACCAAATCTAAAATAAAATATATAGAACTAACTTAAAATTAATGCGTAGAATGTGTTTTAGAAATACAGATACTGTCGTTCATATTTGTGACGAAGAGTTTCACTGTCATCGAATTGTACTTCAGATTTATTCCTCCTATTTTAATATGAATGTCCAAAGTGAATTCGATTTGTCCGCTGTGAGTACCTTTAGCTTACAATTTATGATGAAAATAATATAATTTAAGAATGAAAAATAGCCCGTGAATTTACAAACGAAACCATATTTAGGCCAGTATTACTCCGGAAACGTTTCATATAATATATGAATGGATGTTATTCAGTGGAACGGAAAGCAATAAAATACTGAAAAGAGATAACGTTTTGGATTTATTTTGTGCCGCCCAATACCTGGAAATTAAAGGTAAATTTGTTACGCTATCATGCTAATATTATCATTGATTGACCGGAGTCAAATTTATGGTTTAGCGGTGATAAGGCTCTGTACGATTCTGTTTGTTTGCCGTAAAGTTGTTCTGTCATCAAACGACAATACTTTGTACTGTTTTTTTTCCGTTAAAATAGTGAACACAAGAATTTTGAAAGAGGACCGCTTACGATAGTAAATAACCTAAGAGGGCCCATTTGCTCATGTATTCTAAAGAACACTATGGATGTGTTCGTTATTGTACAAAAAGGATATGTGTATGTGGTAGCATCAAATTGCATCAATCATCGATTATTAATTTTCAATGAAAATAATAGTAACCATGGAAAGCCAATTTCCTGTCACCAATACGATACTAAAGAACGAAAGTCAAATTTTAAGATCAAGTTAATTTTATTTCCAGTAGATAAGCAGATCGGCTACCTGACGGTTAGTGGTCATCACCGCAACAGCAATAAATATTGCTGCTTTATCTTGAATGTTCTCTTGTGTGATCTTTAAAACAAATTCGTCGTAAATCCGTACTACCACATTTAAATGCTATTTCTAAGACAGATTTGGAAGATCAATGTTGGTCGTTTATTATGAATGAAAATTTATTTAATGAAGATACAGCCTTCGCATTGTACAGAGAAGCCAGATGTAAAAATGTCACACCCGTAAAGGAATTAATGGTAAAACATTTAACATATTTACTATGATCTCCTGAGCGATTGCGGACACTGTGGCCAATCGAAAAACAGGCTAGCCAAATATTTAGGGCATATTATAGTCATCAAGTATATGTGCAACATTGATGCACTCTCATTATCCGATAAGACAAATCCTACAAAATCGAAAAGAGTTTAGGCGCAGGACCCAATGGTTTAGGTGCTTGTCGTGGTACGAGGGTGTACAAACTTCCACCTGAATATCCTAATTTAACAAAATTTTTTCGGCCTTGGCTTAAGGGGCTTGAAACCAGGACCTCGGAATTAGCAGCTTTATATCTACTATTTGAGCCACTAGACCAACGAGACAGTCGATATTAACTATATATTAAATTAGTGCACGTCACATGTATAATATGGTCTAAAAACAATTTGGTTATTATTTTGTTTTTCCCATTATGTCAGAAACATAAATCATGACTCATAATTCTAATTTTCATCCTCGACTTTAAATTCAGGTGCCCAGAATAATGCGGTTCTTTTTACCGCTGGTTGCTTCTAACGATTTTCTTCAACTAGAGCCTGAGGAAATAATAACTTTTCTCAAATCTAATTACATTTGTGTAACGAGGTGAGTGGTTTTTTATTTTATCATTTCCTTATTATTACTAGTTTATTATGTTTTATATTACGACGTAGTCACAGGCATGGCTTGCTACTGTTAGATATTGCATTTAGCGATAATTATTGTGTATCAAAATTAGATTCCGAATTAATGTCATTGTAGTTTCATATGTTAATGGTATGAGCTACTTGCGATATATGTAAATCTTATATAGTCCATATTTTTAGAAGATTAGTGGGAAATACTTGAACATTCTACCAAAATTAATATTTCATAAGATTTTGAGGTTACGTTTTAACGTGTATTTTCATTGCTTTATATAATGGAATGTTATCATAAATAATAGGGGAGAACAAGAGGAACTTTTAGGATTTACTCGAGTGTGGCAGATTAACATTAGGGATTCCTTGCATCCTAAAGAATTTCCGACCATCATCTCATCTAGACCATCTAGGGCAGTTTATCAGAATAGTATATATATAGTCAACGGATTCCTCATTAAAAAAATTTACGAATGTGCAACTATAAACTTTTATCAAATGTAACAAACATCAATCCTATATTTTTCGGTTTTGTATTATTTTGCAGAGAACTAAGTGTTTACAATAATAAATAATAGTATTATTAACTAGATATATAATTATACATTATATTAATGTAAATCGTGTATAATATATTACTCTATCATTATCATTTTATTTTTCCAATTATGTAAATAAAATATAAATCACGACTCTATTAAAGGTCTAATAAAAATACTAGTTTTCGACCTTGGCTTAACTCCCTTGCATTATTCAGGTAAAAAATATATAAAAAAATAAGTCGCTCCGGTTCTGTGTAAAAGAAAACCAAACCATCAAACGCATATCCGTTTGTTTTATTGTAATTTTTTAGCGAAATAGAAGTTTTAATGGCTGGAGTGCGTTGGTTAAAAGCGAACTGGTCAAATCGGAGTCCCTTTGTGGTGGACGTGATGAGATGTGTGCGGTTCGGCCTCATATCGCCATGGCAACTGGTTGATATCAAGAGGAACCCCGAGAACAACGAAATCCTTGAAATTGTAAACACGCCTGAAGTACAACAGATGGTGGATGACGGGCTTGCGTAAGTTAGACTATTACAAACACTATATTGTATGTAGTCAATAATAAACAATCCATGCCAATAAATAAATCGAATTAGGAATCGCTGCCGCTCTACTATCTCTCTTGCACTTTATTCGCTTCTCTGTTGCACACCTACGGTTTGCGGTGTTTGTAAAAAAAAAGTGTAATTAAAATTTCAACTCATTATTATTCATTATGAAAAATATACATATAGAGCCGAGCGTTTAAAAATCAGTCTTAACCGGATGATATGGGTTTAAACGCGAGTAAGCACCACTGTATTTTTTCTGCTTAATTTGTGTTTTTAATTTAACTCGTACTCTAAAGGAAACATTTTTTAGTATACATGTGCTTAAAAAAAAGTAATAGTCTGTAGCCATCTGTGAAGAGTACATATGGAGCGAATTCTATCACGCTACTTCAATGCAGATTGGTGGATTGATAGACACGTGGCAGAAATTCATCCGACACGTGCAGGTTTCCCCGCAATCTTACAATACTACTCGAATATTTGTATAAAATAATCCTAAAGGAATGTATGTTTAAAACAACACCATTAGTGTGTAAATAGGTGTATAATTTCCGACATACTTGCTGATACTTTAGATAACCGACCCACTTCTTTGTTTTCTTAGAATTATGTATACATGTATAATGTATAATTAAGTTTATATGTATATGTATTTCTTTCGTTATTATATTAATAAGTATTGAGTATAATAATGGCATTTTGATATTCGCTAACGCCTTTAAATACACTTATACACTATCTATAAGTCCTTATATTATAAATGTGAAAGCGAGTTTGTTTGTTTACCTTTCACGTCTTAATTTCTCAACTGACGAATCAACTCATGAAATGTTCTATATATGTTATAAGGAAAAGACCAAAGAGTACCTAATGTCTGCCACCCTGACTCATGTCTAAAACGATTAAAAATAAACAATAACATATGGAACAATTTAAATTAGTTCTTAATTTTGTGAGGATATTATATATAATATTTTCCAATGTTTTTAATTATCTCCGAATATAGTTTGGGCAATACCTGTACCAGTTCAGTGATTTAAAGAAAGTATGAATTTTATCATACTATAAATAATATAAAAACTTCAGATAGATTCACTGCACGACGGCCATTCTTAAAAGATACTAACCGATAACGAACGACACATTACACTGGTACAACACAGGTTCACGCTCTATTCGCTGGCTCCGATAGGATGGCAATCCTTCACGATATGAGAATTCAGATGCAGGAGTGTGATCTGGTAACTTCAAAACTCCGGACTGCTAGTGAAAAATAACTACTGACAAAAACAAATACATTTTTCTTGACGCGATCTGCGGTTTAACGTTTTGAATTCAGAATCTGCAGACTTATAAAGCCACCCAATTAACTAAAAAAGCGTTCATGGTACAATGATAGATAAGGCGAACGGAGGATCCGTGTTATAATCAAGCAATGCCGCGGACATACACTATATTAATAACATGTTTACATATTATTGTGTATTGATAAGAAATATCGGTTATTCTACTCGATGCTTGCCAGGAAAATATAATTTAATTAATTAATAACACATGGATAAAACTCTTATTTAAAGAATGAGAAACTTGCCTTGATACTCGGAGAGGCATATGTTACAAAAACATTCAATTATAACCTTGCTATTAGTCTTAGCTAGGTTTAAGCAAATTAAGGTGTATGTATTAATTAACAAAAAAAATACATGTGCATTAACAGAAACAAAAATACTATAACATACAATTTTAATTTAATTTTGATGTTCATATGTGCATGATCAAAGGCTGGGCTTTATCAGATACTGAAAGTATTTTTATCGTTTTAACAGGTACGTTATAATTAAATATTGGTACGGCAATAACTCAAAGAATTATTATCATTGGATCGACGTTTTGGACCTTACGGAGCCAGCCGAGAGGAATTGGTTTGGTGAAGAAAAGGTTATTATGAATCATAGAATAGAGCAAATAAAAATTCATTTGTTACAAGTATGTATGAATTTGGAGTATTGAACAGTGTTACCGTTTTAAAAATAGATTCACTGATTTTACAATTTTTTATTCAATACTATATATTGAGCTAAAGCTATCAATTATCTAGAAGGACCACTTACAACGTCAACATCGATCGGTTTCAAAAATATCTCCGTTTCAAGTTATTATTTATATAATTATGTGACTGACCTTTTTCTTTATTTATTAATTATTTCCTCCGTAAACAGTAAATCGTATTTTAATTGTAAATCGTTTTTAATCAATTGATTTACTCTTCTTGCCTGTTTTTATTGGCGATTTGATGCTTTTTAGTTTTTAAAGTTTGGCAGCACTGTTCATGGACAACTTAACTGTAAATGATTTAACGATATATCTTTAAAAACATTCAATACAAAACATTTATAAAAACTTAAATAAATTTTATAAAGTAAGTTTGTATTTTTTGAGCCTTATTTGAGTCCGGTGCACGATTTCAATGAACAAGGCATGACGTCAAATCAATATTATCTTGTTTGTATAATTCAACGTAAAAACATATTATTTACCTTTACATAACTCTAAGAGTGCCAATATTTTATTTTATACAACATTATTGTGTACCATACGGCTCATCAATTGCACAGACTGTATTATAAAACGAAAAAAAAACCGTTATCATCTCATTCAATGTAATTTGGAAGTCAAACGAATGTTTGCTTTACGCAGAACCACATAACGTACAAGGACTTTCTCAAATATCTCGACCAGTTCTTGGTACCAAAGGAGCAGATGTACCAACAGATGGCGATGATGCAACCGCCGAGACGTCACGACGATGTTCCAGGTAAACAAATAAATACGTATGTGTGTAAATTATGATGAAAAGGTCAATATCCTTAAAATTATATTATTATTTCGCTTGCAAAACCAAGTTACGTATGTAGATTGTAGGTACATATTATTAGTCGTGTTCCTAAGCTAAATATTGATATACTTTTTGCGTATAAAAAGTTTATTTATATGGAATAAGTATTTTAATATTTAGCTAGTAAATCGATGTTTTCATGATTATTTTGCATTCATAAAACTTTTACCACTAAATAAGTAAGTCGAAATAATAACCAACAATACAATGGTTTTATGTTTTCGACCACTTAGATATAAGAATAATTAGTCCGTAAATTATATTCAATAAAAAAAATGTTACCATTTCTCATACGTCTTTGTTTTTAAAACTATAATAATTATTAACAAAACAAAATTACTTTTAAAAAGTTTTTTATTAAAAATACATATTAATATATACCTTTAATATAATAATAGCAATTTAATCATTGATGTCAATTTCTTAATGAATATTAACAGGCAATTTGCGTGGAATGGATCCAGATAAAATGGACATAAGAAGGGCGAAAATCGACTTTCCTTTGCCCGCCGCTTTGAGGGGACTGGCTAACGATAAATTTCCAACGATGTGTGACTTTTTTGAGAGTAAAAGGAAGGTGCGATCTACTACTCTTTATTTATGGAAATAAGTAAAGTAGCTAGCTGTTACAACTTCGCATAATACATTTATTACAGTAATGCCTTTATCTGTGGTACATATTTTGAAAATATAATGATGCATACGAATAATATACTCAAATAAGTTGATACTTATTTTTATTAAGTACTGTCGTGATCAACACTTTATCCGCTCGTAATTCGTAATACAATCTGCGCGTCACCCCTATGCAGTCATGCAATTTCTTAATCAATTATTTTAATATCACCGAAACTATATAAAGTACTATATATCATCGGTAGCGCTGTGGCGGTGAAGAAGTATTCATGTTTCCTATAGTTTTAGTGTCTGAGCGAAGTTGTCCACTTACAACTAGCTGATTCATTTGCTTGTCTGCTTTTATAGTTTTGGAATTTTAAGAAAAGCATAGTCTAGAATCAGCAACGTAACATGGATATATTATATTTATATTGAAAAAAAAAACCATTTAATTATTTTTTTTCTCTACGATAGATAATTTTTATCATTACAAAGTTTTGATTTTTTGCATTGATTTTAAAAAAAAGATTTATAGGACATACGATAATCTTATCTTACATTTTAAATGACTTTGAACAAACAGATAGATACACGTTAAATATATCTAGAAAATTATATAGGTTAAAGAAGATTGTCAACATCACTCACCGAGTCGATCTCCCCCACCGATGGAAAATGATATGCGAAATGCATTACAAGACTCGGCAATGAGTCCGAACTTGGAAAAAAATAAAAAGAATTTAGAGGTATCATAAAATATATTTTATTTAATACGTGTTTTTCTTCGCTCAAGGCTTTCCAGCTACTAATAATAGCTCGAAATGTCACATACGTACATATTAGCTATGGTAAATAAAAAAAAATATTTGCGCTATTTATCTTGTTAACCTCAACATACTCATTCTTTTAAAAACAATATTTCAGCTAAAAATTGAATTTTATTATAATAATATATAATATTACCCTAAAAATCACATTAATAATATAACATTCATAGCCTGCACACGGAATTATATTCTCGAAATTGCTATGTTAATTACAGGAACAGAAAAATATTCTACATACAACGAAACAAAAGGAGTGCTTTAAAAACATACGCCAAATACATATGTGTAAAATTAAACCGGAGCGCGTAATTTTTTTATTTTTTATTTATTCATACTCAGCATGACCTTACTTCTTTGTGCCTAGTACAATGTTGTTAAATTAAATGGTTATTCGTTTTTAGATCATAAGTAGTTATATGAAACAAATAATATAAATTAATAATTATATTTGTTCTAAATAGTTCATCGATGTATTACTTTTTTATGAGTGTTATTATAATTGGTTAAGATATATTAAATTTTAGGCGGATTTTTCATCAACCTTATGCGATCCACCTGAAAAGGACTCAGCGGAAGAGCTGAATACTATTAGTGAAACCAGCAGCGACGCTGTGGGAACCAGTACTACGGAAAATGTAAGATATGTGTAAATAAAAAAACTATTCAGCGGTCCAGTCCGTGGAATGTTAGATGAACCTTTGACACATATACCCATTGTCCAATTCACCTTGGAGCATCGTGGTAGAAAGCTCCAAGACTTTAAAGAAGATTAGGCTTTTGACCACCAGTGGGACATTTACTGGCTGTTGCTCTTCATAACTATCAATAAATGTATTTATTTGAATTAGTCTCTACTGGCTTTAAGAATTAATTGTAAATCGATCTATTAGTAGTGAGGAATTATCTACAAGAGATATTAAAAAATAATTATATTAATTACATACATTTATTTACAATTACATTGATTATATTAATTAATTTTAAGTAAGCAATCAGCTGTTCTTTTTAAAGAAATCTTGTAAGCACTTATTTTAAAATGACAATACTTGCAGAATCAATACGCAAGCAGACAAAACGAGAGGAGACACAGTGTCGCAGCCAATTATCTAGCTGAAGCGACCGCTGCTTTGACGTCTAGAAGGTAAGATCTGACTGCAATAAAGCGAAGTAGGGTCAAATTCATATATTTTTCACTGATAACGAATCGAATCCACGAAATTTTAATAATCAATGGTCATAAAACTCCTCTTTAATATTACAATGGCCAAATCACTATTATTATCAAGTGCTTGCTTAAATTGACGCTTGTATAATAGTTGATTTAACCAATTTTAACGGCAGGAAGACCGCGTGTCAATATCCTAGCCAACTCTAAATTTTCATGTGTTTAGATTTCATCTCGTGTTCAGCTAATCAAGCATCTTTCGGAAGTCATATCATATCAAAATATACTTTATTGAAGTAGGCTTTTACAAGCACTTTGGAATCTTCATTTTACAGAACTATATTAAAAGTATAGCTTCCACCGGTTCGGAATGTAGATTCTATCGAGAAGAACCGTGAAGAAACTATCCCCTAACTAGAGGAGCGTAGAGGCGAGTGGAGTTGCGGTTACTTTTATATTTAAGGGTTATTTAATTATAGAGAAAAACCAAGTCAAGCACATCCTCAAGCACCGGGTAATGTTCCTCGTCCGGTAACTCAAGCTGCCACAACGTCGGATAATAAGCTTTTCAGTCCGCAAATTTCTATGTTCAACCATTCAAAAGAATCGCTTGCAAGAATCAATATGTAAATATATTATTTCAACTTTATTTGTCAATGCAACATTAGCTCTCAGAACTTTAGGCATTGATTTATTTTGGAAACAAACGGTATAATTACATTGAATAAAGCAAATAACATAAATAAAACGAAAATAATAATAATTTCTGTTATTATATTAATACAACTATTAAAGGAGAGAAGGTGCAAAACTAAGAGAAATTATATATATTTTTAATAGGGCAAATAAGTCACTACTTCCCATAGACATTGGACACCCCAATGCGCCACAACATTGGAAACCGAGATGTTATGTCCCTTGTGCCTGTAGTTACACTGGCTCAATCTGTTGCTAAAATTGCTGTTTGGCTAGAGTAAACAGCAACACAATTCATCATAATATATTCTAATACCTATATTATGAGAGGTGGGTACCTACCCAGATACGCTTGCACAGAGCCCTACCATAAAGTTAAATTAGCAAATTAAATAATCCGAGCCTATTGTCCTATGATTGCGATTATCAATAATTTTAAATTTAAAAAAACGACTTTGACTTAACTTTATAACATAGACGTCAAATATGGCGTCAGACAATATTGACCATTAAGTGTCATATCTAATCTAGCAAAGTTTACCTTGAAGGGATTGCCAAGGATTTTTAAATAAAAATAAGATAAATGTTCGATTAAGATTACATTTTAAAAGTATATTTTTTTATAAGAATACCATGAAAACTTGTGTTGCACGATTGAACAAAAACATGTTAAAAAATTTGAAATACATTATCCAACTTTTGCTTAGACGACATTTACCGCGTAGTCTATTATAACTACAAACTTAAAAACTTATTCGTGTAATTCCATGTAGGTAAGTCCATTAATTTATTTATTTTTCCTATTACAGGAATAAGCTTTCAACGTCAATTCTTGGACCATCGAATAAGAATTATCTCACGGAAGGCTCACTCTTTAACTGGGATAGAGAAACTGTATTGGTTTTTGGTGGTATTGATCCCCATACGTCGTACGGTATAGCGAGAAATACGGGCAAAGATATCTTCAGGTATATTTACACACCTGAATAATAAAATAATGCTATTTATAATAATATCAAATTACCAAACGAGAACTGCTAATGCAGTTTTCGTGGAAATTTCATAAAACTTTATTTGAAATTTTACGTACCCTGCTTAATTTAACTGTAGAAATATTTACTCCTTTAGATTTGATCCCGTCACAAACTCTTGGGATTTGGTTGGAGAACTTCCAGAGCCTAGACATCACCATTCAGTTGCCTTCTTACGTGGAAGGGTATTTCTTGTAGGTAATTATTAAAATTAAAACCACTATGAAATTATTTATATTGTATTGATATTGTAATAATCTTAAAACTCAAATGAAGGGATCCTAAAATTTACCTGTTTGTAAATAATATTAGATGATAGATATTAAAGACTTGTTAATAAACAATTTGAGTGTCGTAGTCTCCATAAAATAATATTGAATTTAAAATTATTAGGGCAGTGATAATCACAAAAAATCCAAACATCTTTAGAAAATATCAAAATATGTTTCTTTATATACGTATGTTTTAGTATTCTATTTCGCTTATTAGCTAACCAACGTAAAAACCTAAAAGGAAAAACTGCGGTAAATTAGCAAGTTATGACTGATGATGAGACAATGCGCAACCCAATCTGGGAGATGCCAAATAGTAATACTTAAAACTGTGTTCCTGTTTGATGGATGAGTGAGCTACAGCAAGAGAAATACACGATCATCTTAGTTAAATAATGACTTACAATGCTTGTGTCAATGGGTGGTTCAAACCACTTACCACCATGTAGAATACCTGCTCGTCTCCCTTTTTATTATACACTAAAACTTTTATCAAACTTTATCCCAGGCGGCGCAGATCCTCGTGAAGATGATTTACGCGGTAAGTCTGTTGTGGTCTCAACGGTTTGGAGTTTTGAGCCAGTGACCCGGTCCTGGTACAGTGAATCAGGACTCGCGATACCTCGTAAAAATTTCGGACTCGTAGTACATCGTATGGCTCTTTATGCGATCGGTGGACAGGATAAAGAGGACAGGTAAAACTGACATCATTTTAAAGATTTATTTTTTTAAGTTTTAAACAATTATGCAAATATAATCATTCAATATATTCGGTTAAAATTTCTTTAGATGCAACTAATTTCCCATAATAGTGGATAAATGCTTTATTTATGAGACCAGGTCTTCTTTCCTGTTAAGAATAATTAGCAGGTAGACCATGTTAATGCCGGGATTAATAAATACCAGGCAGAAGAAGAAGAAGAAGTTCTTTCCACTAACATCCGAACACGACGAATTTTAAATACAAAGCTTGTCATTGGACCAAATTCACTGTTTCCTTTAAATAGGCATCTATCTAGTCCCAAAAATATATTTCTTAACTCATAACATACGAACCAATTTATTACATTTTCCTTAAGGGTACTTCGATCAGTCGAACGTTTTGACCCCAAAACTGGATCATGGAGTGAAGTGAGGGCAATGGGCACAGCTAGAATGGCAGCTGCAGTAGCCAAGTATCGTGATTATATATGGGTAGCCGGAGGCATGACTGGTAAAAAACGCCATCCTGTTTCTGCCAGCGTTGAATGTTACAATTCCAAGACTAATCAGTTAGTTGCATTACAAATAATTTATTTAATAATGTAAAAGGAATGTAAGATACCTAGTGTTAGTATTTATCATCAATTTTATTATTGTCCTGTAAGTTAATAATATTGCTGTTTTTATGAAGGAAATAATAATATGTAATTGTTTATTGTAATATTTGTTGTAAATGTATTGTATTTTACGTATCTCTGTCTGTTACGCTTTCTCGATCAAACTACTGAACGAAATTTGATGAAATTTGGTGTAAAACGCAATCCCTAAAACGCAACGAAACCGCAGGAGTCACGCTTACATATATATGTCGTATGAGCCGTTTAGTTACAAAGCGCCATTTTTTTATATTACCAATTTACATCCTAAACCACCGTAAAATCCTTACTGACATGTTATATTTTAAGGTGGACAGAGATACATTGTTTACGGTTTCCGAGATGTTTTGCCACTTTATTTTCGATGAATGACAAATTATACATCATTGGTGGAGCCGGCAAGATGTCTAGCAAGGTACAGTATGAACTTATTTATTGAAAGAATAAAAATGAATGCTTTTCGTTTGTTTGGTATTTGTGTGGACATAGACAGGCCCGTTAGTATTTCCGTGCTGTTTATTAATATAAGTGCATTAATTAAATTGCCTTCTATTTATTTTGAACTGATATACAAAATTGAGACCTTTTAATTACATACATAACGTTTATACCGCGATTAGGATTTCTAAGATATAGATTTACTTTATCTGTTAATATATATGCTTGTGTACCTTTCATTAATAAAATATTCATTCATATGAATTCGTAAAATAATAAGAATAACATTGTTATTCTTATAATTTTTAACTATATTGTTCAATTAGAATCGTAAAGATTAATTATACCAGAGCTAACGTCGTACGTTACTTTATTGTGTTAACTGTTCTAGGATAAAACAGCTAGTAGTGTTGGAGCTATTGATGTATGGGAATGGAAAGAGCGGCAGTGGAAGCTGGAAACGGAGATGTCCATACCGCGGCACGGACACGCTCTTGCCTACCTCGGAACACAACTTATAATTATCGGTAAGTTCTGGGGATAGCCCGAGCAAGCCACTGAATTTTCATGAGCTTAATTTGTGTCTAATATTTTTAATAGTTATTAGTGCCATTGAAGTCGCACCAACACCGTAAATAATAAATCTTAGAAAGCCAAATGTAATTTAAAATTGTTAACTAGGGTGATCTTTTAGCCATTTAATGATACATGATCCTGTCACCCCTGATTGGCTCTTTAAGGAATATTGAGAACTAGGTCCTAACTAATATAATGTATGATGAATAAATGGACTGACTATGTCTAAGTATGATTGAAGATGCCTGTACTTACACTGGTTTACTCATTCCTCAAACCGGAACAGAACAATACTAAGTAATTCTGTTTGGCAGAAAATTACAATATGTGCAATTTTGCTAATGATGTCTGTTCAAACAAATTGGACATTTTTCCTTATAAACTTTATGTATGCAAAACATTTATAGATTAATAATAATTTAAAATGCAAATAAAAAAGTTCAATACATTTTGATAATATCGATAAATTGCCATAATATTTGATTTGTATCGGAAAATTACATGCGGATCCGTGAATAACAAAAATATAATTATTGTGTGTTTTTGATCCTAATCAATCAAATATGTTACTGGAATTGTTATTTAAAATTTAAACAAAATAATTATGATTTCTTTAAACATACCTACCATTTTATTAATAAAACTTTTTTGGAATTTCATAGTATATACAATCTAGTCAGTATGAATATTATGAAAAATCACAAGTGAACATTACCCACACATATTTTTTAATAAAAAGAACGTTAACAGAAAAAGAATTCTATTAAAACGTGTATCATCAAGAAATAATGCTATACATATAACGTTTTTGTTATTTATGATTTGTATATAAACTGATCGTACGTGTTTCGTTTCAAACAAAAACTCGCTTGTTCGAGCGAGGTTAAAAGAACACTATAATAACATTTCTTAAAAGAAAACAATCAATGAACTGTTCTTGCAATTTTTAACAGAAAACCGCGTCTCTGGTTCTCTTTTCGCATTTTATTGTTGAATACTTCTAACATTATTTTTTGTGAAAGAGAGCATTCTTTTGCAGAATAGGTATTTATGTATTTACGAACTTACTCATATATTTAATACTGGATGTTATTCATATATATTTTTTTATATTATGCTCTAATGTATAAGTAATCTGTACATTATATACATTATTGTTTTAATTATACATTATTTATAAATAAATTCTAATATACAATATTAATTAGTGTTATTAGTGTTAGTGGCGTGCATTTAGAGAGGCCTATGTCCAGCAGTGGACGAATGCGGGCTGATGTGTGTGTGTGTGTGTGTATGTGTGTTATCTAATAACAAAAATATCTTATTAAGGAGAATGTTTTGGAATTATTCTGCCACGCTGCTTCATTAATTATGGTTTGAAAATGATAAAAAGAATCATACTAATACTTTTAAATAAATTAAAATCCTGTAATCGGCGAGCGCGATGAATTATAAACAGTAGTGTGTGCTTGACTCGATCCTGCAATCGTTGTTTAAAATTTACTTTTACTATCCAGAGTTCATCTGGAGTATTTGTAAATAAATAAAAATATAAACAGTGCACTACTACTAATGTACTTTTACAAAATATTTTTATTACAATATTTAAAATGTTTTAATATTTAATATTATTTTTTTAAACTTGACAACTATTTTTTTATGCTTTGTGTACAAGCGATTTTTAACATATTAATATTATCAAAGGTTTTTAATACTTTATAAATTAAATAAAATACATGAGAGATACATCGGAATTCCAGATAAATCCAATTACAAATACTTAAGCAAACTATACTCATAAAAACACAGCCGATTTGATATCCGCGATTTTTAATAAACATACGTGACTTTTATTCTCCGGACCTCAAAAATATCGTGTATACCAAAATTCAATTCAAATTTTGTCAATTAGTTTTACTAATTATACAATTGCCCAAAAATAGTAATATTTTCAGAGTGTACTCTTGTTACTGTTTTTACACACTTAACTTTTAAATAACTAGAGAGATTTGGATGATTGATTGTAGTAGTATTATATTACTTTTTTCTTCGATTTTGGCAGGGCGTTTTTAATTAAAGATTATTTTGATCAGGTGGTGTAACAACTATCTATATGCGAGCGCTGAGTAATGTTGAGTCGTTCTGTTGCGAGCGCGGTGCTTGGATACGGGGCGTTGCGACGTTGCCTTCACCTCTCTCTGGACACGGATCCGTCACACTCCCACCTGCTTCACTCATGTGACATGTACACAAGGAAATTATAAATATTATATGGAATAATCCATTTTTTTAATAAAATTCCAAGCGTTCAAAAATTTTCGTCCTTTAATCTAAATTACTTTAAATTCGAGACAGTTATCTGTAACTACTTTAAACTTTAAATTATGTAATCAATTTCTGAACGTGAATTTAGTTAAAAAAATAATTTGTAATAAAATTTTCATAGTGATAAAACTGAAAATTTACTTTTTATATTTCTTGGAAACTAGTTAAATTCGACCACGGGAAATGAACGTATAATTTCTTGGATGTATGTATGTCGTTTCCGATGTTTACCGAAGTAATAGCGTGATTAATGTCAAACGGCATTTTCCCCTTATTTTACTGAGTACTAATGGTTTTTACAACTACAGTTATTACGATTCTTTACATTACATAACATTAGGTACTTTATGTGAGTCATACACATAGCTATTGGAAAACAAGAAAATAATTGTTAAATTAAGAAGTAGGAAATAATTTATTAAGCAGTACCTTTTTATTATATATATATATTATTTATCGATATTGTAAATGTCAGTGAAATTTGTTATAAATTTGTAGTGAAGTTTTAAAATTTCGGTGTTGAGTTTAATATTTTTGTTCTTTTATTTTTATATTATAATAATAAAAAGTCAGTGAATTTGAATAATGTACTATTTGTGTTTCATTATTACTTATCTTCACAAAACGTTCACTTATTATGAGCACTATGTTTCAGTAACAGTATTAGATCTTGAAAAAAATTTTCATCTAATATTTTTAAGTCACTGATTACCACTTCTTATAATAATAATAATAATTCTGGACAGATCTCTGTAATCCTTCATTCTATTTCTTCTTCATCAACACTAACATAAGCTATTCGTTATCTGATAAAACGTTGGATTATATTATTGTTATTTTATTACTTATTAGATATATAAGATAACAAACGGTAACGGCTACTTTTAAGTCTTAAATAATTATTCTAACATAAAAAAAAACCATAACTGTCAATTGCATCAAATCACGTTAAAATATTTTATAAATATTTTTTTTTTGTCTTTAGTAGTAATATTGATATAAAAAACGGCTAGAAAGATTATTTCGTGATTAACATTGTGATTTAATCCTAAGTCCTCTTTTTTCTTTTGTCTCTATATTGTCCGGACAGACATATGACTCCACTCCACCTGATGTTAATAAGTCCAAATAAGATTGGACTGGACAACATCACATACATACATTACTCTGATCCCAATGTAAGTAGCTAAAGCACTTGTGTTATGGAAATCAGAAGTAACGACGGTACCTCAAACACCCAGACCCAAGACAACATAGAAAACTAATGAACTTTTTTCTACATCGACTCGGCCGGGAATCGAACCTGGAACCTCGAAGTGGCGTACCCATGAAAACCGGTGTACACCCACTCGACTACGGAGGTCGTCAAAGATACCTTCTTACATTGGAATTGAGAAAAGAATCATCAAGAAATCTTAACCACAGTTTAATAAAAATAATTCTTCTATTTTATAAATATCGTATTGTAAAAAAGTGCAAGTACTTTACAAGCGATTGACTAATTTTTTTCCTTTTATTTTATTAGTACATTTTCTCCTCCTATTTTCTACAACTATTCATTCATACAAAAGTTGCGATCCGACGGCTGGTTGCTATAAACGATATAATTACGATAATACTATATAATTACGAATGAACGTTTCATTCGTAAAATATTTATAATCATTGAGGTTAAATTTCACACAAATACTCAACATTTTATTTAAATAAATAAATGAAAATCAATTAAAAAAGTAATTATTTATTTTTTATAAGAAATTTCAATTTAATTTACAAAATATATGTTGATGTAATAATTTAATTTACTTAAAATTAATATCACAAATTTAACTAAATAATTTGAGGGTTCATTCAGTCCCAAACTTCTCTGCAAATTCCAAGAACGTCTCTTTTAAATCCATCTTCACAGGGTTCATAATTTTTAAAGAATAAAACGCTGTTCAGCGGCACAAATCTCGTCGGTTTCATATTTAAGACATCCTGAAAACAAGGATATATATTTATATATTATATATTTTAAGGCATGTCTATTATTAAACGGCTGTATACCAGATACGCTGTGTCAGGGGTCCGAAAATAAAAAAGAAACACCCAACCATGAAAAATACACTTAAGGTCAATACCCTTCAGGTAAATAATGACAACTGAAAGATTTTAATTCTAAAAGTAATTCTAGACTAAAAATAAACAATTTCATGATATAAAACCGAAAATATATTTTTTTATATTATTATCAATGATTCTATATACTTGCGATACAATATTATACATTACATTACATACAATGACTCTTGCCTTATTTCAATAAATCTTAATACTTTTATCTGGATACTAAAATAAACATATCTTAAGTTTCAGGATTAAGATTTGATAAATATCAAAAGCCAGAATAAGCTGTAAATACGTAATATTAGCAAATTTTATATTATTGTAAATCATAAATATCTATGTAGATTGCTTTTTTTGTAACATATTCTAATTATATACTTAAATCAAACTATAAAATTTTGCATATATGAAGATAATTTTTTGTCTATCTGCCAGTGCAAAAAGGGAAATTATTTAATATCTTAAATTTTAACAAGATATGCCCTTGATCAGTAGTTAGAAAAATTGTTTGAATATAGGAAAATTATCCATAAATATCATTCACGAGAACGTATAGGAAAAATTAACTTTGTAACTTACAACTGACACCACTGGTCTGTCACCATCACTCTCCACTCCTTCCAACAAAATTTCTTCGGGCAATAAATCCAAATGATTACTTGGATGTATGTGTCTCGCTTGAGAATAAACTCCAAGCAACATTAACAACGCGCAAAATATTAGTTTCATTGTAAATTATACGAGCACCTTCTTTCGTGGCAACAAATTGTTTACTGATATGAAATAGGACGCGTACTTTTTAATATATAATCAAAAAGTTATCAATGCCCTTGTTGTTTACGTCACTGCGTTGACAGACTCGAATCCTGACGCCAAGCTGACTCTTTATACGAGCTAAACATCCCGCTTTGTAATTTTATGACGCAATAACGAATGAATAATTTCACACACAATAACGTAATACTCAGGGTATAAAATTGACGCAAGTTCGCAGTTTCTTGGGATTTTCTACTATTGAAAAATAAACATCCAGAATCGTAAGCGACTAGGCCAGGGCCGGATCTATCTTCAGCCCAGGGCCCCGTGGATTCAAGGGGGCCCCAGCTTAGTCAAGTCAAAGTCAAAAATAGATCTAGATAGTCTATTTTTGACTTTGACGTGAGTGCGAAAGAATCCATAGTTTTATTAAATTATCGATCATATTGTTTGCAGCCCTTTTTTTTGTTTAATGAGGAGGTAATGCATTTACGCATGCCGCCCGGTCAGGGGACCGGGACGGGTATGTGGGACTCAACCGGGAACTAATGCCCAGTGCCAGGGCACGCTATTGCTAATGCCCTGTCCTACCCACTAAAACCATCCTCGAGTTTCCACCATGCCGCTGAGTGGTTAGGCCACGGGATCACCAAGGGCATGCAACCGTGACCCCACAAGCGGCGGCCGCCGTAAGGCAGCTGAATATTCATGGAAAGCGCGCCTAGTGCGCGCCTAGTGCGCGCCTTCCCCCTCATCCTCCACGTGGGGAATGTGGCGAACTCCCCCGAGTCCACCACTGGAGGCTGGGCGTCAACAAAGCTGACGCCCTGCGGTGAATAAGATGGTAGGCTCCGCCGCTGACCGCTGGTGTAAAACACCTGGGAGGCTCGAGTAGCGAACCCTCCCACTCCTTCCTAGCCAACGATGCCACTCACATGGTCCGCCCTGACGCCGATCAGGGACGTACCAGGAGCAGCCCCGCGGCATCCCTCCCGCCAGTCTTAGCCGTGGCCGACGAGCAAGCTCAAGCCGGCCCCGTTGCCCAGGGTACACCACATGGAGGTGACTGACATGTACCCCATGGTTTGCAGCCCTGCGAATCCTGCAATTAATCAAACCCCTTCAATTAATTTAATTCAAGTCTACATTCAGATGTGTTTTAGTAAGTAGTGTTAGCCCAGGGCCTCCTAAACTTACGGTCCGGCCTTGGACTAGGTCTCATCGAAAGCAATTGAATAAAGACAATTGTAAGAGCTCAAAGTTTATCTTAATTTGTACATAGTTTATATAGGTACATTATGCCCAAATATATATTATGTATACTGAACCACCACTGTTAATTACCGTCTTAATAAATTTTCAATGGTTTATTTTACAGATGTAAATCTAATTTATAAGTAATATAATCTGCCCACGTGACAAGGACCCCATTCTATAAATGGCGATGGCGGCTATGTTCAAAATCGGACACAATTGTATATTTAAAGAAAAAGTATAGACTAAATAATAATAAATTAACAGAAACATCTACAAAAACGTAAAAATCTATTTAAAAAATTAATAATTCCATTACATTAATATCTGAGTACCTATTGTATAAATTTAAATTTAAATAACTTCTAACATACCTACATTAATTTAATACTTTTTTATAAAATAAAACACCAATCACAGAAAATGACGTAGGTAGTTTTTTTTTATTTGTATTTTGTTTCTATTTGTTAATGCTTTAAAGATATTAAAATTGTATATGTTTATAAATTATTACACATTGTTCAAGATAAATAAAATATTATGTCTCAACTTCCATACGAACAATGTCAAAAACATAATATCCATAAATGTATTTTATTTATAAGAAAATAAGGGATGGTAAGTGGTCACGACTGTCCACAGACAGAGGCACTGTATTGAAATAGTAATCTAACATAAGCAATATGCCACCAAACTTGTAAACTGAGATGTTATGTCCTTGTGTTTATAGTTTCACTGTCTCACTAGCCTTTAAAACCAGAACACAGCAATACAAAGTATTACTGCTTAGCGATGAATATATGATGGTACCTAACATGCAATTGCACAAAGCCCTACCAAGTTAATTTATTACAATCACCTAAGAAGACCTAAACATGCATATCTTGATTTTAATATAAGTCCATTTCGATCTAGATCAAGATAAACAAAGAACATAAAAAATGAAACAGGTAATGCAAAATACTGAAATAAAAAATTTAATATCATTGTAATTATGTATATGTCGCAGCAAATTGTTTCAATTAGTCATTTAATGAAACGCCTAACCACTCTACGTACAGTTCAATGAATGACATCAGTCGATTCATCAACACGATATACACTTCATTCTCACCCTGTAATTTCATGTAAGTAATAAAATTTTAACATCATAATAGAAATGTTTTTAGGCACAAACTAGACGTGACAGCGTAACATTCAGACGTACAAATAAAGAAACTTATCATATACGGTGTGATGATACACTGCATTACATTAGCAGCCTGTTAATTTCCCACTGCTGGGCTAAAGGCCACCTCACCCTTTGAGGAGAAGGTTTGTAACATATTCCACCACGCTGATCCAATGCGGGTTGGTGGAATACACATGTGGCAGAATTTCGTTGAAATTAGACACATGGGTTTCCTCACGATGTTTTCCTCACCGCCAAGCATGAGATGAATTATAAACAAAAATTAAGCACATTAACAGAAAATTCAGTGGTGCCTGACTGGGTTTGAACCCGAAATCATCGGTTAAGATGCACGCGTTCTAACCACTGGGCCATCTCGGTTCAATATACCGCGTTATGTGTTAAATATAAACACAGGCGTGTATTTTGTAATCAATTCTAGATAATCTTTGTTTTCAATGTAATCAGTCACACGTTCCTTTAACTTTATCTGTTATCATCAAATAAAGTGTTAACGCGTGGAAAAATAAAATACACTGTCCGTTCCCTTTGTCTACAATGATTGACTTGATTTCGTTTACGTTTGTAATATATAATATATCAAATTTAATTCATATTTTTTCTGTTGTATGATCGCATTAAAATAGAACAAAATAGAGCCAAGGTGGTTTTAGTTATGAGAATATCTAAATAACTGAATAACTTTACTGAAGGAAGTGAGCTCAAGCCTTTTTTTTTGTTTTACGAGGAGGAAATGCATTTACGCATGCCGCCCAGTCGGGGGACCGGGACGGGTATGTAGGACTCAACCGGGAACTAATGCTCCGTGCCAGGGCACGCTAATACTAATGTCCTGTCCTACCCACTAAAACCATCCTCGGCTTTCGACCATGCCGCCGAGTGGTGTGGCCACGGGATCGCCAAGGGCATGCAACCGCGACCCCACCAGCGGCAGCCGACGTGAGGCGGCTGAATATTCATGGAAAGCGCGCCTAGTGCGCGCCTTCCACCACATCCCCCACGTGGGAATGTGGCGAACTCCCCCGAGTCCGCCTCCTTAAAGCCTCCGTCTTCTTTTTTAACATGATATACTATTATACCACAGTCCGATAGTGTCTTTAGCGGACTGTGTAATAATTGTATGTCCTCTAACATGTTATCTATTATATAGAGTAACTATTATCTATTATATACAAGGCAATATGAGATTTAGGCATAAATATTAACTGCATTAGCTAATTCATTATTTTATTCCTAAAGAAAATATTTTTGAATTATTTCTTAAAAAACAATTAAAATATTATGTAGCAGATTAAAAAATACCTCAATAATAACACCTCAATCACCAAGTCCCTAATTTCGAAAAGCTCGGAATAGGTATTAATTCGTTTTTCTGATAAAAAATAAAATTACCAAATTTGTTTATCCATGAAAGCCATGAAAACACATATGAAAAGTTATAATTATCTACAAAAAGTTTATAAATAAATACAAAGAATATATTGCCTAAAGTTTAATCTTAACTTTACGTTGACAAAAAAAATATGATTATAAAAAAGTTCTATTCTCCATAGTACTGCCAATGATCATCATTAGTGACGGTAGTGTGGCGTCGCATAATGCATTGTAGATTCGTGCCCATGATTTCCCCCACTGGACATGTGTCTTCGTCTGTAAAAAATATAAAAACAAATACTAATACTTTATAATTTTCAATACAAATATCTTACATTAAATATTGTAACTACTTAATACATTTATCTGAAATAAAGAGGAAAATCCTTTATATTATATCGAAGATTTTAGAATAATAACATAGCCGTTGCTACTTTTTTAAACTTCGTCAATTTGTTTCTATTGACGTATCTGCCATCCATAAAGATATATCGACTTATCTGCATGTATAAATACAAAAGTATTTAAATTGGATGAAAGCAACATCACTAATATTTATAAAATAGTTTTAATCATCAAAACTATAAGTTATGAAAAAACTTATGATGTTTTTTTTCTTTCTACTTCCACTTTAAAATCATTGAAAATCATTCATTTTAAACTATTGCAATCGTCATATAATATTAGATATAACTAGTTACAAAAGCCTTACTATGAATTAATGTTACACCTTCTAAGACCCCTTATCACGTCCTGTTGTGATTAAAATGTGTGTCAATATTACGTATGAATACCAGGAATATATAATACGACGTCGATTTTAAATAATGTACATAAAAATGCCTCTAAAAACCAAATAAAAAAATAAAAACGCATTAAAGAGTATGATTTTTAAAATATGTATGTTACTAGATAATTGAAACCACTGTAAATCTTATGATATAACTATAGAGAGTATAAGCTGAGAGGAAATTATGAAAGGAGAAATCAGATGAGAAGCCCAGCTTAATTTCATTTACATCTAGATAGATTGTCGTACTACAAACAAGCCTACTTTATTATCTTTGTGTGCATGACAGCTACGCTTTACACTCGCCAAACGTGTTACTACTTTACTAATGTGCGTGTAATTAGAGGCCAACTGTTGCCACTATTTTTTTCGACACGTTCTCAACTTTGACAGTCTATCTAATCAAATTTATTGAGGTTTTATTGTAAATTGATGATCCGTTCACAATTTTTGTCAGCTAACAATCTCTTTGGATTTCCTATATACTAAAAATACTTATAATATACAAGGTGACATAACAAATAGATACTACAAAACAATAATGGTAAATCTGTTTTATACAATATGTAATAATCAACTAAAAGCTTAAAGAGTAACTTAATAACTTACAATGTTTTAATATTATTTACACTCCTGTTGGAATCATCTGGTTCGGGAAAATTTCTATTTCCCATGAAACTAAATGCATAGGCGTATGGTATTGGAAGTTCTATCTCATCATCTGAAACTCGTCGGCTATAAATAATTTTAGGCGAGTACAAAAATAGAATTGATACATAGTACGGATCACTTGTTCTTATTGCGCGAGTGTCTTCAGTATTCCGAAGAAACGTAGGCATAGTCGGCAAAATATTCTTCATAATTGTATCGTGCTGTAGTTGGTCCCAGAAATCGTTTTCCGACCGAAGCACTCTCGGCGGTCGAATATTCTCGATGACATCTTGATCAGATTCCCTTTTTTCAGTTAAAAATGTATCATGAAGTGGTAAATAAACTGGGGGTAGATATCGCACTGGCGGTATAGGATTAAACGAAGAAGGCATTTCGGAATTAATGTAAGGATATAAAACTCCATCATATTTTCTTAGACTGATTCCAGGTATTTCTAAATTGTTTAACGCATCCACTTGATATGTACGAGAGCTTATAGATTTGTAATCTCGTTGAAAATTCGATTGAGGATTAAAATCATTTGTTGTTGACAAACTTGATGGAAGCATTTCAGTTTGGTCATCTGTCTTCGATTGGTCGAAATTTTCATCTTCAAGACATATTTCCCATGAATTCAAATCCACATTTTTATACCTTTTACTTTCTTTTTTTTCTGCAGATAAAGCTTCTATTATAGCAGTTTCTTGACTTTCGACTAATTGTTTGTTTAAAATTATACAGTTGAATATAGTCATTAAAATGAATATTGTTGATAAGCTGTGCGACATGATGAATAGTTTTACGAAAACTATTCACAGCGCAAAAACTGACTCGGTGAATAACACTTGATTCATAAATGGCATCGAATTTCGCACTCAAATATATGTAATTATCAAATTACACACGTTTATTCAATTTGAAATAAGATATTTATAAAGAGCGAATAACATAAAAAATGTAGTAACGAATATATATATAAATATATTAGTTTTACTGTTCTCATAAATTAAATGAACATTACTTCGTTTATAATAAATGAATATTTGTATTTCTTTATCGGAAAATATTAATATTTTAATTAAATTACTACTTTTCTGGTATGCACCAAGACTATAAAATCTCTGATTATATAATGTTATATTATAGGGTAGGTTTATAGGTCAAAATATAAAATAAATTCAAAATTATAAATAATAACTTTTGCTTTCAAGATAAATAACAATAATGACATTAAAAAAGTATAATTTCGACTCGATCTCATCGATAATCTCAATAAAATATTACTTATTTTATTAAGATTTTCAAATAAATATGTCCTAAAATAAATTAAAGGTAATAAATTTAATAACAATCTTTAATGTAGAACCATAAGAGTTACTAATCATAAATATAAATTTCTTTATCGTTTATTTATCAGTTTGGTTATTAATAATTATTTTAATAAGTTATTAATAATTATATTATTAGAAATAGTCAATAAAAATCGTGTATGGTACAGTTATATTTTTATTAAGCATTTGTGATGCATTTAGTACTAAAACTAATATAAGAAATACAAATTTCGTTATACAAACACTGTATTGCTTATCTGCATCTTATTTATACCAAATTAATTCATAAAACCTGTCATTAATACAAGATCAATTTAGTTTATTGTTTGAATGTTTTCAATGGTTTATGTACTTTAACATTGTTTAGTCCTTCAATGTTATTAGCATCACGTTTCATATAGTACATTAAATCGTCTCCTGCTCTATACGCTGGTGCTGAATTGCCTGTAGGGTGAGCTTTAGCTAAACTCCCAGACACAACCGATGGAGAACAGCTCAATAATAATGGAATACCACAACCAGTATTTGCTTCAGAGAATACGCCTATTGCCCCCGGACTAGAATTGGCGATGGGTAGACTTGCTGAATAGCTTGATCTTGCCAAACCATGATGATGGTGGTGATGATGATGACCCAATGGTATATCACTATCTCTCATACTAATATGCATGCTTGGTTGCATTGAATTATCCATATCATATGGCTTAGCATGTTTCATCATATGTAAATGTTCATGCATTCTCGGTCTCATAGGAAATATGTCATGACTGCTATCTAAATCAAAATTATCATTAAATCTATTAGTGGGTATGTGCTCATGTAAATGATCACTCATATGTTGTTCACTGTGAAGTTCTGCGGCACCATCAAATGTTTGTGCTAAATTTTCATTGTGTTGTTTTTCTTGAGCCCAGTGCATTAAATGAGAGTCATGAAGCTCATGACTGTCAGTGAATGCTTGTCCTAAATTTGAATCTTCAGTTATTCGCATATGCATTGGTTCTTTATGTTGTCCGGTTTGGAACATATTAGTTTTCATCATTGTTGGAAACTTGTGTCCATTGTTAAATTCTGAACTTCCTTTAAATTCCTGTAAATCTTTATGTTGTTTTTCTTGAGCCCAACGTAACATAAATGGATCAGCTAAATGTTGACTATCAGACAACTCATGTCCTTTATTAGAGTTTTCTGTGACTCGCATACTTTGATGTCTATTGAGTTCGGTCTGTCCGTTTTTTAATCCATTTGTTTTTGTGAAAGTAGGTAAGAGGTGATCATTGTGAAATTCTGCTTCACTTTTAAATTGTTGTGATGAATGATCGATATGTTGTTTCCTAGAGGCTGATGGCATTGAAGGAAAATCATCTAATCTATGGTTTTCTCGTAATAGTTGTTCCATGTTATGAATTTGGTGCATACGAGCGTTCATGTATTCGTTCATTATATGTTGATTTCTAAATTCGTTGGTTTTGGTTGATGGATTAATGGTGTATTCATTATTTGATTCCGAAAACATTTTCAAATGTTGCGGTAAATTTTCATTGAAATGTTTCTCTTCAGCGAAATTCATGAAACGTCGGTCATTTAAGTTATTATGTTCGTTCAAATGTTCTTTTGTATTCATATTTGATAATTGTGTATTTTGCAAATGGGAAACAGATTTTGAAGCTTGCAGCAATTGATCTTTTGGTTCTTTTTCTTTATTCGAATGCATTAAAGGAAAATCTTGCGATTCATGATTTTCATTAAGCAACTGATCCATTCGCATCCTTGAAAATTCATTAGATATATGTTCTGCTTTATGATCAACTGGGATAGACGGCAAAGATTCTTGTACGTTGTCGAGTTGCTCTAGAGGTGCGCGTGCAGTTAATGTTCCAGTTAAATCAGCTTTATCAAGTAACTTTTTATCTGGATTATCTATATTTTTTTGAGTTGACGAGTTAATATTTAACACATTTCGAGAATGAGGATCTTTCATTTCTGCTGATTTTATTGAAGTCATTTTTACGCCACTAGAATGCATATTATCCTTATCTAAAAATTCGGGCTTAATATGGTCCACATTTCTTTGTTCTGTTTCACTTACATCTGAGGATTCACTCAAAGATTGTTTAGCTTCAGTTAAATCTCCTTCGGACTTTGACTTCGCCAAATTTAAATCGTCATTTGTTTTCAAGGTTGATTTATGTTTATGGTGTTCGTCTTGCGAACTTTCGACATGGGAGTCTTTTAAAGTTTTACCCTCAGAGTTTTCAGTATTCTTAGCAGTTAACATGCCGGAACTTATGTCACTGTTCCGTGTTAATGTATTAAAAATGTTATTTTCTACTGGTACAGCAGGTTTTAAATTTTTTGCATCATTATTTTGCCATGATGACATGTCTGTTCCACTTGCAACTTTTTCATCGGGCTTGTGTATTGTTTTCTCATTTTCAAAATTTGATTCCGAATGTTTAGCTGTAATAAAGTGGTCATTTGTGTTAAAACCTAACGGCTTAATATCGTGACCACCTAAAGTCTTATCAAAAACATTATCGCTTGTCAAACTTTCACTGTGTAGTTTCATTTTTGATTCTTTATGATCTGTTGTGGAAACAAACATGTCATCCTCTGCATTTGTGTTATGTTCTTCCTTTGATTTTAAATTAAGATTTTTATTATTATCATCGTTTACTGCCTTCATGGATTGTGTACTGCTTTGATCTTTTTGTTGGCCATCTAACATTGCATTTTCGTATTTCATTACATTTTGTTTGTCAAATTTGAAGGCATCTTCTATATTTCTAGGAATCTCAACATTTTTGTAAATATTTCTTACGGATTCTTTCCATTCCGCTATTGCTTCTGCGTCGCTAGATTTCGGCACTTGGCTTTCTTCTTTTTTTAGATCATTTAATTGAAAATCGATTGATTCGATATTACCGATGTTCTTTTGAATATGTTCTAAAGCGCTTTTTGCCATTTCAATATCTTGCTGCAATGACATATCTGATTCTAAGTGTTCCTTAGAATTACTCAACTTTCCTGTATTTTGTTCCATTTTTAGTAGATCTTTTTGCAATTTTTCTACAGCATCTCTTGCCATTTTAATGCTATTTTCCATTTCTTTGTCTGAAATATTTTCATGTGGACGTTCCAATGAAAGAGTTTTAACATTAGTAGATTGAGAATCCAATGAAGGTTCATTGTCACATAGTTTTACTTTAAATTGCTTTCTACAATTTTCAGTAGGATCAGCATGTGCCATTTCTTCATCGGAATCCCGGTAAACGTGATATCCCAATTTCTTCTTGATAATAATCGGTTTTCTAAAACCAGGTTTCGTTTTATCTAAGGATAATGATTCTGTCTTTTGACTGTTACGGTTTTGTAAAATTTCCTTGCCATCATTAGCTGCCGATTCTTGTAGAGCGTCATGTAGAGGTGACTTTTTCTCCCGTATGATTCTCTCAGGAACATCTTCAATTACCGTTTCGAAATTTTTTCGAGGTAATGATGGTACCGCAATCGTTATCGTTACCAAAGAACATAGCACAATGAAAGTCTTCATGGTCGTGCTATCTTGAATGTGATGTAAAAATCCTCCCGCTCATGGCATTTATACAGAAATATTCAATTAACATATCCGCAAAATAAAACAAAACAAAACGTGCCAATGACTGTTACTCATAACAAACGCTTAGGTAGCATCTTCCGCATGACGGAACTGCATTATTTTCTTTAGTAGGTACTAAAAATACTAACTCTAATCTTCGATTCCGTCCATATTTTTTGTTTTTCATGGAAAACATGTTATTTGTATACCTATTTGCAAGTCTAAGGCCTCGATTTGAAATTTATTATGATTGACTTAGGTTCTTAGCTCACGTTATTTATAACAATGCCTTAACATATAAATTTGATTGAATTATTTAATTTCAACAAATAGTAAAGATAAAAATCCAACATTTGCCCAGCACATATTAATTATAGCTATTAATATTTATTTAGGGTTTAATTAGAAAAATAATATATAAGTATTTTTAAATACATTTTGAAATCGATAATGAATATAGTAAATAATTAAAGTTTATTTAACACTTTGAATACCATTATTGGACTAGGTGCATCCAAATAATGTTTTACTGTTCAATTGAGCCATTTAAGTAAAGTATGGGGCGTAACTTCAATTCCATGATAACACGTTGGTGGTATTTGAAATGGTTTACTCATATCAACTACAAATCTTCGAAATAAAACAATATAGACTATCTTGATGGTCTAGTGGAAAGGTCATAAATTAGCATATCAAATCAATGCAAAAACCAAGTTTCAAAGTTAAGTATTTGATCCTGAGATCAAAGACGTGATCGGAACACTGATAAGTTATTTCGGTTTTTCGGTCAATAAGTTCTCAATAGCAGCCCACGCGTTTGCAAGTTGGTTCTCTTGCCCTTGAACTCATCCCTGTCGTTTCGTAGAGACTAGAGAACACCTACACGTGCATACCCTTGGATTAATATCTACTGCACAGCCAATTACCGATATGGTGATAATAATAATAATAATTAAAAACAAAATTTCTAGTAAATAAAATATTATGTAATTTCCATTACCGATATCCACAATTACCGATATGGTGATAATAATAATTAAAAACAAAATTTCTAGTAAATAAAATATTATGTAATTTCAGTATATCCAGATGTCAAAATAAAATCACGTTTGACAATAACGGTCCAATCTCTATATATTTTTTACAATGCCCCGCAATCATCCAATTGTTTTTCTAGTGACAGTTCAATCTCTTTTAAAATAAGCAATAGTTTTATATGCCAGTATTCAATGTTTTGCCATATAAAATAATATTGATTAAAATTTTACAAATTGTTGATCAATTAATTACAATAATAATTGTATTTATAATAAAGTAAATTTAATAGTTTATGATATATTCATAATATGTAATAATAATGTGATATAATTAATTATAGTTTTTAATTTTATAATTATATAGAATCAAATGCAATTCCACCGTATTGGAGGCAAGGGTTACTCGCTAACAATTACTAATGTATAAAATCGCACTCTGAAAAGTACAAGAAAATGTCCGATGAAACTTTTCCGAAATTCTTATCAACTCATACAAACACATTCAATTCTTGATTGGCTAATAAATAGATGACTTATAGACTTCAAATAAACACATAGATATTGTTGTGTTCAGAGAATATTCGAAGTCGCTTCATTTAATTTATATTTATTATTTAATAATATCCTGCAACGTGTTCTTAAATAAGCACTGGAATAAGTCCTCTCATTTGATAGTCACATAGTCACCGCAAATTTCGAAAATGAATTTTCGTTGAAAACTGGACTTATTGTTGTCTAAAAGGTGCCATAGTCAATTTAGTATAACATCACATCGAGTTTACCAGCGGACGATCAACTTCGCGCTTCTAACGATAACTCTTTTGTCAAATTATGATAATTAGTTCAACAGGTATATTTCCATACACCGAATCAGAAAACACTTAAACACACATAGCCTGCTGTTTTTTTTGCACATAATCAGTTGCAATTTTGAAACATAGGCTGATATGATGATGATAGTCTGATATGATATAACGGACATGGTTGGTCTCTACAAACATACAACAAGTGAGTGAGTTTTTCAGGATATTCCAGAAATCCGTTTACATACATAACGCTAACATAATCTTCATACCATAAAAACATTTGGAAATATAATACAATTCTTTAATTATGACGTTTTGCGATCCTCAAACCCGCAAGTGTTACCGTAACGGCCAGCTACTGTGGCACTGTACATATTGTTATTAGATGTCATTGATAACAATTTATGTAGATGTAGTGTTTATTTATTCAAAACGAAACCCTATGGAAGATTGGGTTTCAAGTAAATACAGTATACGTATATCGTGATTATACCCTACATTTTTGTAATAAACATTCATATAAAATCTTAACCACAATAGATTTATATATTAGTACATCGAATCCTCTTTTATTTCAGTGATTCAAAGATTTACTGAAAAATAGCAGGACAAAAACACGCTACTTCATTGCAAGAACTCATAACCTTAATAAAAATAAATAAAGTGTTAGTTGTACAAAATCTGGTATAGAGATTTCTGAGAATAATTTTGTGTCGTAATACGTTTCGTACCAATAATAAGTTCATGTGTCCGCTTCAGCTGCGGAATTCAAGGATTTCATAAAGAGGACACACGTAATACCGACGAAGCAAATACCGTTGCTATTGTGAAGAATACAGCTAAATTTGCAT
Source organism: Vanessa atalanta (assembly GCF_905147765.1). Lineage (NCBI taxonomy): Eukaryota > Metazoa > Arthropoda > Insecta > Lepidoptera > Nymphalidae > Vanessa > Vanessa atalanta. The sequence continues at coordinate 4,416,965 of NC_061876.1, read as the reverse complement.
TTTTGATACTTCGATACCACAAACACGTACAATGATGCACGGTTCATAGACTTTTTTTTAATATTTATATAAATATGGATTTGAGTTGTAGTTTATTATTTATAAGAAATATAGTACTTCATGTGAAATTTGTAAATATTATATAGAATGCAAAAAAAACGACTTGCAACGTTTTAGTTTATTATCTATTACATTAACCACTGTCAGTATTTTTTTAAATATATGTATGTTTTGGTTCATTGTATTGTTTCAGTAGGTATGCATATACTGGCACAAATGCATATACATACTTCTTTTTTTAAAAAGATAGATCGATCACGAGAAATAATGAGACGATTGGAGGTTATTAAAAATAGATTTGTTGGAGAATTATTATAAAACGTGATTTTATTTTGTCATCTTAAACTAATGAAACTACAATTTCAAATTACAAGTTCGTTTAATTTAACTAATATGACTTTGTATTTTTTGTGAAATGTTGAAAAAGAGTAACTACTGATTTTCTTGCTGTTCTTCTCGGTAGAATCTGCTTTCCGAGTCGGTGGTAGCTTCGCTTAAAATAGTTTGTTTAATAACCTTTCAAAAGTGCTCGTAAATGCCTACTTGAATAAAGTTTGATTTTGATTTTGATTTAGATAATTAAAGAGAAATTATGCTTGATTGCCTGGATTTGAACCTGCAATCTTTCTTTAAATACTATAATGCTTGAGCCCAGTCATTTTGCATTTTCTTGCATTATGACCATAATATTTTAACGTATTTATTATCAGAGAATTTATTTTACATAGTTGATCATTAGGTTTCATTTAAATTATGAGCAACATGTCATCTGTTGAGTACTTATTGAATCACTCTATATAGCTTAGAATTTTTAATGTAAGTATTAAATGTTTTTAAAAAATTAGACGTGAATATTGACCGAATAATTGAAGTACCATACCCGGGCAAGCAACATTGCCCAGTGTTTTTAAAAATATCATCTCGTGACTCAGGTGAAACGTGGAGAGGAAACTTTGATTAGTTGGATGAAAATCTGACATTTTACATTATTTTTTACATTAACAGCCTGTAAATTTTCCACAGCTGTGCTAAGGCCTCCTCTCCCTTTGAGGAGAAGGTTTGGAGCATATTCCACGACGCTGCTCCAATGCGGGTTGGTGAAATACACATGTGGCATAATTTCGTTGAAATTAGACACATGCAGATTACTTCACGGTGTTTTCTTTCACTACCGAGCACGAAATACATTATAACCATAAATTCACATGAACATTCATCACATAAAAATTCAGTGGTGATTGCCTGAGTTTGAACCCGAAATCATCGGTTAAGATGCACGCGTTCTAACCATCACGGCTCTGTGGTCATATCAAATCTGATATACATATATCTTCCGTATTCATCAGCTGCGAATAACGATGAAATAAGCTCTGAACCTTCTCCCTCAATGGAGTATACTTTGGCCGTGCAGTGGCATAATTACAAGCTGTTACTTAAAAGCAAAAATCTTACGTACATACTACGTCTTACTTATATACTTATCAGTACAATCTCGTTAGATATAAATATAACTATATATTTAATAGTTCTGTTTTTGTAAAGAGAAATAAAAATTAATTTTTTGACCTTTCATTCGATTCACCTTTCGAATGTGAAAATGTGTCGTCAATTAAAATCTAATAATACTCAGTACTCATATAGGGAGATGCCATCAATTTTGGTGGATTCAATTCTTTATCTGATTTTTTAGCTGTTGTTTTTTAATTAAATAATCAATTCCTATAAATCATTTTTATTTTGTTTGATAAAGAAATAGCTATGTGATTTTAATATATATATATATTATGAAGTGGTTGAATTCCTATTTTTTTTTAATTTTGTAATGATAGAAATCATATTTTTTTTTATTTGTTTAGTAATCTTAACATCCAAACGAATAAAAGAAACATCATATGTTACTTAATTTTTTTATTTATAAATGTATAAACACTCCTCACAATTTTATGAAACAAATTTCTTAAAAAATATTTATAACTTATACCATCAAGACATTTTACTATTATGAACATTACTACTACTGATTGAACTTGATATACTGGAATGATCCTTTGCTGTCTGTTCCCCGTGGATTCCGTGTAGGTAATGACCAGTACTGCCGTAAGGGTCTGTAGGTTTTCCCGCCACTGGAGTTGGATTATCGTAGCCAAATTTTGTTTCAGGACTAACTATACGACCAGTAACTATAGACGGCGAACAGCTGAAGAGTAGCGGAATATTACAGCCATCGACGTTTGCATTTTGAAAAACAGCTGTCCTAACTGGATTCATCATTTGTCCATTTAAACCACCCATATTAGCATGATTCATAGCTATGTAGGAAGGAGCTGATCTAAACATGTTACCCATTGGTGTTTGATTCATAAACTCCGAGTCTGAATATCTCATAATTTCTCGATCATCTTTGTAAGCATCTTCAGCACGGTACCAATACGCCGGATAGTCTGGATGTCCATAATCACTGGTGAAATATCTTGGATGCGTAGAGACAATGTTATTTTGATATGTAGCGTCAGGGACAAACGATGCTACTTGTGTATTCGATGCACTGGCCGCAGCACACGGTGACACAGCATAGAAAGCATTATTCAATCGCTTGTCACGTTGATAATCTGCTTGGCCATTGTCTATATCTAAGTATCCAGGTCCTTTAGGAACATCTTCGGCAACGGGTGCCGAATGCACCAACGTTCCTAAAAGCACACATGCCACCGCCCGAAACACAATCTTCATTATCTTAATTCTTTGCGAATGAAATACTCAATCGTAATTTGAGTCATATTTATACATGTTATTGCAATATTTTTTAGGTAACACAAACATCGGCAACAATAAATACAAGTTAATCAATAAATTGTAAGGCGACATTTGGTCGCGTTTTTTTGCAAACTCATAGTATTTCGCACGTTGTTGGAACTCATAACATTTTTGATGAAATCGAATATTTTATTATTACGCATGCATCTATTATCACATTAAATAAAGTGAATCTACACAATACGTACAATAATGCAAGTAATTACAACAAAACCTATATTTGAATGTATTGTATATTGTTACCTAGAATACCAGAAAGTTATTGCTCATTTATAAAATATTGTTTAGTACAAATTACAATATTCATATTTTATATTGAAGCAGAAATGTAGATCCCTTACGTGTTTCATTTTATTGAGTAATAAAAATTAGGAACTTACACGTTTATTGTAGTTGGAGTTTTGAGAGTTGAATTTAGATGGTTTTTTTAAAATAATTTTTTTAATAAATTTTGTAACATCACAAAGTATCGACTAAGTTTAAAATGTTAAGACAATTATAAAAAATCCCCAAAAGATATTAAGTAAATGTCTTCCGGTTCGGTTTAAAACTTACCAGGACAGTGATGAATCAAAACACAGTTTTTGCTATATTCATCCTTGATGTAACCGGCAGAACATCGACACCCCACTTTGCATTCCCATTTTAGAGAGCAAAGGGCCCCGTTTGATGCTAAAAGTTTTATATTAATACAAGTTGGTGGACATTTCCATCCACATAGTGTAAATTCTTCATTTTTACGTAAACATGCCGATGTTTTGAAAGTTAGTACAACTCTTATCGAAAATACTACGCATAAAATATAAGTAAACATTGTAAGAAAAAATATTGTTATTTTACCTCCTCTATACAAGAAATTACATTTTTTATCACTTTCATTTTTTTTTTGGATAAAAATATTCGTAGAATTTTTTGCCATAAACATATGTATTTTATTTACTTAAAACTATTAGAGTATACTTTATTCAAGTTGTCTGTAAGGATTTTTGAATATTTTAATAAGTATTAATATTGTCTATATATATTATTAGTCTATATACCTGCTGATGTAACGAGAATGAGGTTATGGAATACGAAACCTATTGGAATATTTAATAAGTTATATAATATTTTAAGTACAATTTTAAAGACATATGTCACATAACAATTGCGTTTTAAATTTGTCCTAAATGTCCATAAACCCTTTTGAGTATCAACAGCGAATGGGTAATATTTTGAGTATCTTTAATGTGTTCAACATTATATAAGAGAGCTCAAGTTTACCAATTAATATTTTTAAGTACCCAACAATAAACAGTAACAGATCCTTAATAGACCACAACTGAGAAAGCGGCCGAATATTCTGTTATGGTTTGGTTCAGAGCTCATTCTACCACAATCCATTATACTCGGCGTATGTGCAAGAGCCAAAAACATGATATCAATTATATTACAGGTAAAGAGGAAAGATTTGTATGTATGTAATCAGTACTTTGAAACTACTATACAAGATTTATACAGTAATTTATTTTAATTCATATTTGTATATATTTAAGGACTTAATGTTAATAATTCTTAACTACTATTAGTAAGGTATTTCAGTAATAATTAAATTTCAATATATACTTATATACTCACAATCTGAATTATTTAATAAATAAAATTTAATATTTTTTTTGTGTCGTCAGTGAACTGGCCCTGGAATATGGGCCTCCTGATGGCAAACGGTCACCACTGCCCATAGACGCTGGCGCCGTAAGAAATTTTTACGTTTCCTTACATCGCCAATACGCCATCAACCTTGAAAACTGAGGTGTGAAGTCCACGAGGCGCATACGAGATATACAAAGGATATTTTGATCTTCATATCCTTTGAGATTTTATGATATCAGTATCATCGGATGCTTGATTAATATGTACGCAGATTGCAAATGGGTCACCCGATGGTAATTTGTCCCAACTGCCCATTGCCATTGGCGCTGTAAGAAATATTAACACTTCTTACGTCACCAATGCGCCATAAACTATGCGTAGTAGTATTCCCTTGAGTACACTGGCAGTTTTGTTGTTTGGCGGTACAATCATTGTATGTGATACGTCTTATACTTTCAAATAACACTGCAGACATAAAAATATATATTAATTCTACGAAAACGAGCTGCTAGGGGTATAGGTAACATTTGTACTAGAGATTTTCTTTTATAAGAATATTTTTACGATTGAGAATACTTACGGTAGCGTCACAATATATTTATACAATGGATATAAACAATAACAAAGATCCTCGATAAAATCTACATCCCGTACCGCTATTAGTATTAAATTAATCTTGTAAATGTGTAAACGTCCATTTGAATAAAGTATATTTTTAATTTTGAGTAGTATTTTTCTAAAGAAAAAAAGTTATTGCAAATAAGATTCTATATGCAACTTTTAGATTGAAGAAACATAAAAAGATTTTTTTTTGCTTTTTCCCGCTCGGAAAGTTGAAATTATCAACTTGTGTCTACAATAATATGCACATAAACCTTTCTCTTGAATAATTATGTTTATTAAAACCGCATTTAAATATACAAACCTACCTGGTTTTTTTTACCAATTGTGTTTACAATGAAAATTAATAGCTAAATAAAAAAAAAAATCCATTGTGCTTATCTAATGATCTCATAACGTGACAAAATGGCAACAGGTAAAATAAGAAAACGTGTCTTAATTAAAATCTTCATTATCAATTATCTTTGATCATGACAATTCGTAAAAGAGTTATCTTAATATTTTTATCAACTTCTATATAAAAGACGAAATTTTCTTTTTGATCATAATAATATACGAACTTCTAACCATGTTTAATTCAAAATCTATAGTGCTGATCTTTTCATTTTTGCTTAATTGGTCACAGTGCCACGTTATTTGGGAAACTACTAATTCATTGCAACCCGTTCATGGATTGTATGTGAAACCCTCAGTCGATGGCACTACTGGAGACCTGTACGTTGCAGCTACAGAAGATAACGGAGTCAAATCTCAATGGTTAACTGATCAGCCTGTTAACTTTCTACCAGCAACCACCCAGAACCAGGCCAAAGCAGTCCCTGTGTCATTTACATCGAGTCTCACGAAGACATCTTCACCGAATGAAGAAACAATTACCAGCCAAAGACGAGCTGTTGTTACGAGTCCTACGGTGAGGTACGCATACGCGCTACCTGTACCAGGAGCTGAAGGAAGTTTTGTCGCTCCGTATCCTTATGCTATACCAGCAAACCCTGCGGTGGAAGGATCGAATATTCCATATTGCTCCGATACCCCCGCACAGCCTTATCCTGTTCAGTATTTCTATCCTCCAATGATGTCAGCGATCGCTAGTGCTATGAATGCCTATAAAGAAGGCGATACCGATGGCGGTTCCCAAAATATATCACCACAAACAGCGTCGTATTGGCCTAGTACTTACGGCTATCCTTACCAATACATCATGGTAGATCCCAAAACGTGGTCACAAAGTCAAAATAGTGCACTATCTTCTACGACCACGAGTACAACCAGCAGCGAGAATTCGTAATTTATTAATCAATCAATGAAGTAATAAGTTACCTATTTAAAATAATAATTTTAAGTATTTATTATAATTTATTAATTTGTTGGTTTAATAAATAAAAAAAATTGCCGCCTGTGTTTCATTGTCTTCTTAATACAATAATGACAAATTACAAAATTAATATAAGTCATGTCTCTACTTCCATATATATCGTCGCTACTAAAATGATCTAATAAAGCAAGCAGTCCATTCTGTAATTCTGAATGTTAACTTCGTAATAATCAATATACATAATATAGATAACGTTAAGTATGAATCACATTTATTGATTGAATCTTTATAATATTATATTTAATGTTTTTTTGTATTTGTGCCTCAATCACTCGAAAACACCTGAATATATCGGTAAGAGGCTATGACCAGTCGACGCGAAATCGGCTGCAGATTAATCCTTTTTACGTTTATATTACGCCACCAACTAATCAAACACATAATCTAAGGTGAAATATCCTTTTTAGCTATTATTATACGGGCTCGCTTACCTTACAAAATGGAACACAGCATTGTTGTTGGGCGGTAAAATAATTGAAAAGTAATTGATAACTATCCAAATGGGCTCGCATAAGTCCCGTGGTACAATACACTGCCTACCTTAAATGAATAGGAAGCAAGTTATTAAAAGTTATTATAAATTAAGGATCTTTATTAAATAATTATAATTAGTTTAAACATATTGAACATCCCATTTTTTCTTATGTAACTCCAATTATACTCCAATTCATAGCTGCAAATAAAATTTTAAAACATTATACAATGTAGAGCATATTATATTAATTTACAGTTTTAAGTATTATTTTTCTTTTATTCCATTTTAATCATTAGTACCAATTCAGTCCATATTGTTGGCAATGTTTTTTTTTTGTTTATTTATTTGTAATATGGCAAGGGTATTGGAACATACATCATTGACTTCAGTATTTAATAGAAAAATCTTAATCTCAATAGCAATTTAAATTACACCAGAAGTAGTGAAAAGAAACAGTCTTGAATATTTATTTTTATTTGTTGAATGTTAAACTGTAAACTTATTGATACTAATTATTATTTCCAAACGAAAAAACGAGATCTGTGAAATGACTAATGTCAGTACAAAACATGTGACAAGTGACAACCAAATCTGACAGCGTTCTTTACGTTCTGCGCATGCTTTATTGCAATTGCGCTGCAACCATCATACTGAAAATGTTCATTTATTTCTATATTTAAGAACAGATATATTTAGAAAAATAGTTAATAGTATTTGGTATATTATCCATTAGTTAAAAATGGTTGCCAAGAAAAAGAAGAAGGTATGTTTACTAATAACCAACAATTTTAACACGTGTTGATCAACATTATATTTTGTCATAAAAAACCTTTTGTTAATATAATTAATATATTTTAGTATTCTTCGGGAGAAGGAGCTCAGTTTATGACAAGAAAAGCTGCCTTAAAAAAACTCCAGCTTACCCTTAAAGATTTTCGTCGCATTTGCATTCTAAAAGGCATTTATCCTCGTGAACCTCGTAATCGCAAAAGAGCCCAAAAAGGTGCTGGCGGAATCAAAACCTTATACCACACTAAAGATATTAAGTTCTTGTTACACGAACCAATAATATGGAAGTTGCGAGAATTAAAAGTAAGTGGAGTAATGGACAGATATAATATTATGTACTATTTGTGATCATTATTAATATAATTCTACAATTTTAGGTTTTCCAACAAAAAATTCGCAAAGCTCGTGCTATGCGGGAATATCAAAAGATGAAAAAGTATTTCAGAGACTACCCAGAAATAAACATAGATCACATAGTTAAAGAAAGATACCCAACATTTGTAGATGCTCTGAGAGATCTTGATGACTGTTTGACACTATGCTTCTTGTTTAGTACATTTCCATCACTCAAAAGAGTCCCTCCAGACCAGTCACTTCTCTGTCGAAGATTAACAGTAGAGTTTATGCATGCAGTAATAGCTGCGAAAGCCCTTCGTAAAGTATTTGTTTCAGTTAAAGGATATTATTATCAAGCAGAGCTCGAAGGACAGACAATTACATGGATTGTACCACATCACTTTTCATTCCAAGTAAGTTCTCCGAGCATAAAGACCTTTTTTTACCAAAGTGTTTGCATGCATTGTGGTAAATTCATAAGGTCATAAAATAGCAACAAATTATTATTGTGTAATAAATTACAATCTCTTTCTTTCCAGCCACAAAGTAAAGATGAAGTTGATTTCAAAATAATGTCAACATTTGTAGAGTTCTACATAATGATGCTGGGTTTTGTTAATTTTAAATTATATCATTCTCTAAACCTCGTGTATCCACCAAAACTAACTGCAGCATTTAATGCAGATACAGAAAAAGATCTGGTTGATGAAAGAGTTTATGTATCTGAAAGAATAGCTGCTATGAACATATCTGTTGCTAGAATAGCAGGTGCAAATGAAGTAGAGGAATTGCCAGAGATTGATATTTTCAATACAGAAGATACAGATCCACAGAAACTAGAGGAAGCAAAACTGGAAGCCGAAAAAGTTAAAAAATTGAAGACAATGTTTAAAGGCCTTAAATTCTTCATTAACAGAGAAGTTCCAAGGGAACCTCTGGTATTTATAATTCGTTGTTTTGGTGGTGAAGTGTCTTGGGACAGAAATCATTTTGTCGGAGCCACTTTTGACGAAACAGATGAATCTATTGCTTATCAAATTGTTGATAGACCTACTATGGATAAGCAATATCTCTCCCGGTATTATATTCAACCACAATGGGTCTTTGACAGTGTCAATACAAGATCTTTGCTGCCTATAAATAAATACTTAATGGGCGCTGTCTTGCCACCACATCTGTCACCATTTGTTGATAAGACGAAAGATCAAGTTTACATACCTCCTGAGGCGAGAGCACTTAATGATCCTAATTTCAAACCCTTAAGTAAGTTTCATCATGATTATTTTAAAATGTTATGCTTATGTACTATGAAGGTTTAAATGTCTAATCTTTCCAACATTGTTAAGCAATAGGCTCTTAAAAACAATTTTAATAATATTACCAAAAAAACTTATGATTTTTTCTATTGTTTTCAAGTTTTTTTTTTTCTTAATATATGGGGAATTAAGTATGACTCTCCATAATTATATTAATTATATGTAAGAAAATTTAGCCTAACTTAAAGATATACTAATAATATATTTATTGCACAGGTGAAGATGGTCCTTCAGAAGAAGAAATAGAGGAAGACAGTGAAGAAGAAAAAGAAGAGAAGGAGGAAAGTGAAGACGAAGATGCTGAAAAAGCACTCACAAAACAATATCAACAAGAAGTTGAACAGGATTCACAGTCTGAAGACGAAAGTGATGATGATATTGATCCAGAGAAAAAGAAACTAGCCAAGGAAAAGGTAAACAGAAAGCTTAATTTTAATAAGAGAAAATTGGTTTGCCGAAACTACTCTTACTTTTATTACTTTCTTTTAGTTTTTAATCTAAAATATTTTATCGGAACTATTTGTGAATTAATATTTTGACCTTGTTTATATTATAAAATATGGACAAGTTATTGTATTAACAAATATATTTATAAAAAAAACTTATATTTATCCAGCTTTCAATGATGTATATTATTTTATATTACATAATGAAACTTGAATAATTATCTCTATTTATTATAAATGTTCACTTTATATGGTAAACACTAAGTATCTGACTGTCTTTATTCATTTCAGAAAAAAGCCATGGCTGTTACTACTGGTGTCACATTCAAAGAAAATCCTTATCAAAAAGAAATAGAAGATAAGCAAGCATTCCGATTAAGAGAAAAACTTGTAAGGAAGAAACACAGGAACCTGTATAAGAGCATGAAGGCAGGACAAGAGAAAAGGAAGAAGGACATCTGGCTTCTGAGGAAAAAGAGGCGTCTGCATGACGAAAAAGTTAAAGAAGAAAAGAAAGTAGAAAAACGTAAGCAAAAAATGCAGATGTTAGAAGCTGCTTCAACATAATTTAAAAATAAATAAACTTCACTGTAAATTATGTTTTATTTGCATTTCTCACTTAATATTTTTTGGAATTTTGTTTTGCAACATACATACAATATATCAATAAATTATTACAAGGATCTCGTTGAAAATTGTAAAAATAACTTAATATATAGACCTAAATATTAAGGAGTTTATTTAACTTAGCAATTAATTCTAATTTATGAAACAAGTCAACATAAATATAACAACGATAAATGTTAAATTTATCAAAAGACAGCAACAGTTCAAATTTATAACAAATGTGATTACATAATATTCTAATCAGATTCAGCGTCACTATCTTCTCCATCGCTGTCCTCAAGCTCTGGCATCGGAAAACGTAGAATTGCAGCTATTCCTGTTAATTGATCCAGTTCTGAAAAACACATTTACAATTCAATTTGCAATACATACAATAACATAAATTCTTAACATCACTTTCGAAATATTATTTGTTACAGCTAAACAGAAAAAGAACTTTTAAAAAATAATATATTTTTTTAAATATTAAAGTAAAGATAATAACACATTTATTTATATGAGTAAAAGTAACTATTTTTAATTTCAAGTAAATAGCCAGACTAATGGCTCACCTAATGGTAAGTGGTCTCTATGGACATTGGCACTATTATAATTATCTAACGGCCCTTATATTGTCATGCGCCACTAACCTTGGGAACTAAAATGTTATGTCATTGTGCCTGTACAATACTGGCTCTAAGTGAACCCTTCAATCTGGAACACAGCAATACTAAGTATTTCTATTTAGCGGTAGAATCTGATGTGTGGGTTGTACGAAGTAAATAGTAGTTACATTATAATATTTCCCTTTTAGAAATGATGATTTGCTATCTATCTAGTCTAAGCAGGTACCAGTCCCTCCTGGTTTTACCGCCAAACAGTAATTATTTATATTCCGGTATAATATTCGTAATTCTTACACTACACAGGTAACAGTGACAATGTCTTTAATGAGCACTTAACATCAGTTCGATCATTTCTAACTACAAATATTTATTTCAAGTTAAACACAAATGCAAAGATAGTGTAGGACATTGACGATGCTAGTTCTTAGAACGAAGAGGAATTAGGCAGTATACATGTATAGATCTTATTATTACTTATGCTCATTTTAGGATCTGAGAATAGCAACAGAAAGTAAATAGTATAGCAACCCCTAGGGGTCGAATTATGTAATTATGGAAGTGTTAACTGTATTCAAGGCTTCGGGAATAATATAATGGTCATGCATTGTTCAGACGTCATCGTGGAATATAAAGTCAAACTAATCGGATAAAGTTACCAATAGTTCGAAATTTAGATTCTACAGAGTAGAACCTGGAACAAACCATACTTACCAAATAATTACCTATATCAAGGATATAAAATTGTATCTATAAATTAGATAATATTTATATGATATGTAATAATTATGAAATCATATAAAAAAATCTGGCAATACTAATTCCACGCTTTTATAATACCTATATATTTTTCTTGAATTATATTACTTGTATAATAACGGTTTTTTAAATGCTTTGGAGTTAGGACTGGCTGATGGCTCCTCAGGCTGTCAATCTTTACTCTCTTACGCACACGTATGTGTCGTATATACTATATATTATTCTAATAGTTGTTTAGATTATTGAGGCAACTATAAAAATGATGAAGTGATAAACATCGGGGTCATTTATGACAATAAACCAGTTATTCGTTCAATATATATAAAACAAATATTGAGCTAAGAATTTCTTAATAAATATATATAGTAATTTTTAGTGAAATATAGGCTTGTGCACTCCATGTGTTGTTGTCTTATAATTAGGGCCGGACCGTATGTTTAGGGGGCCCTAGGCTAATACTACTTAGGGGCCCGCCTAAGACATATCTGAACGTAGACTTGAAACCATACGACCTGTTTAATTTAATAAAGTTATAGATTATTTCGCATTATCGTCTATTTTTGACTTTGATTTGACTTAGCTGGGGCCCCTTGAAACTACGGGGCCCTGGGCTAAAGCCAAAAAAGCCATATGGTAGATCCGGCCCTGCTTATAATGAAACATTGTCAAGCAGTTATTTTTACTTACGTTCACCAGAGACATGCATGCTTGAAAATATTCTTACATCACTACCATTTTCTCTAGATGAATCCACTATAGACACATATTCCTTTCGCTTCTGAATATCTTGACACCTGTTGAATAAACAACATACAACCATTATTATTATTTTTTTAATCACACATCTATATTATTAAGTTAGGCGAAGATTTCTTGTAATGGAAAAGGTACATAATGTTATTATTTAATATTAACCTGCAATTTACAGTTCCAACCAACACTTTAAATTTAGACTATAAATATGAAAAGTCTGAATTTAATGTACTTGTACTCATAAGGAATGATAAAAATTAATCTTAATTTGGAAATCTCATGAATAGGTGCAAATCAAGCAACCTCGTAAGCATTAATTCTTCGTATAAAGTAACTGATTTGTTATATTAGATTATTTTTTATGTGCTTTAAATAAAACAGCATTTTGGTAAAATGTTTTGGACAATTACTGATTTTCTAATGAAAAATTTTCTCTTGACAAATAAATACACATGCTATAAAAAAAAATCGATATGCTATAAATATATAGCATGGTTTTCAAAAAATTCATAAACATACTATGTATAAAGCAAATTTTATAAACCTGAATAATTTATCCGATATCATGAGTGTTTCAATAGCCATTGCTTCATTGGCCCTCTCAATGTGTTTCTTCCCATAGAATGCCTTGGCTGGTTCCAATTGTAACATAGTATAGAAGCTCTCCAATAATTTAACTTCACTTGCTGCTTTTGTATCAGATATCTTATTCAAAACAGATGGCTCTTGAAGTACCTCTGTAATATTATAAATATATATTAAAAATAGTAAACAATTGATAATAGTTTAAGTAAACTTTTAATATAGTTTAGTAGGCTTTTTCAGTTCTTCTATTATTACATAATTAGTCTTATATAATTTTGTAATAACTTTGGAGTGTAATATTTAAAATAATTGTTAAGTTATGTTTGCATGCTAAACAATAATTACAAAACCTTTTAACTGACAACCCTTTTTAAAATAACACATGAATGACACATTTGCCTCTAAGCCTTTTTAAATATATTGAGATAAAAAAGAAAACTGCTGATTCTGTGACAAGAATTCTTATGCTTTTTCAGTATTGAATGAAGATTTAGTTTTTGACTTCTCATATAATAATACTTAGCTTATCTTGAAACTCATAAAATATTTCCAAGTTTGGTATAACTTGTTGTTTTTCTGGTATCTTGATAATTTCATAGAATAAGTTCATATATACAATTAATACTGTCTAATATATTTAATAAACAAAATATACCTTTTAAAGAATGTTTAAATCCAGACGAGGCTTTGACAAGCAAAAATTTAGACTTGTTTTCAAGGAGCAACTTATTATCAGTTTTGATTGCCTGTTGAATCATGTAATCAAAGAATTGATCTTTGACAAATCCAGGCGATGCAAGAATCACACATTTTACTATACTGAAATCTATATGCCTTAAAATTCCTTGCATAACTGCATCATAGAACTTGTTTAAGCCCTGTAATTAAACATAATTTGTATCAACACTTTTATAATTTTTTTTTTTTTAGCATTGGCAGCCTGTAAATTTCCCACTGCTGAGCTAAAGGCCTCCTCTCCCTTTGAGGAGAAGGTTTAGAGCATATTCCACCCACTGCTCCAATGCGGGTTGGCGGAATACACATGTGGCAGAATTTCGTTGAAATTAGACACATGCAGGTTTCCTCATGATGTTTTCCTTCACCGCCGCCCATTTACACATGTATAATTACACTATTAGAATTGGCTATGAGTCTTAGATCAGATCACATCTGAAATATATAAAAAACTACTCAACATACTCCAAGTACTCCAAAATATTTTAAGTTAAATGAAGTAACATAAAAAAAACAATTTATATTTTAATTATTGTTATTACTGATTTATTTAAATCAATGAATCTATACTAACATTATAATGCAATAGTAACTCCGTCTGTTACCTCTTTGCAATTAAACCACTGAACCAATATAAATTGGTAATGTAAATGATATTTGATATGGAAAAAGCTTTAATCCCATTGAATGACATAGATGGTGCTATAGGTAAATTTTATAAATTATCCATGTGTAAAGTGGCTGGTTCAGCAATGAAAAAGTAAATAATTTAATTCTAAAACAAATTTATACCTTTTCGTGTTGTTGGACAAATCCCTTACGTTTCCTTGGTATAGTTACATCTATCTTGGATCTGACTAATGTCATGGAAGGTGTAATAAGACACACATGTGCTAAGCCCTCCTGCATCACCACCGCAGCGACATCTGCACTAGCAGCAGGATCGCAGGCCATCTCCACCCGCTCCAAAGCTACAGAATCCCATAGTGGTTTGTGCAATGTAAACTTTCTATTTAACTCTAAATCCAATGTGTGATATGCTCCCATCTGTAAATTATATACCGTCATTTTAAATAATGTCATTTAGTATACTTTTTCTAATATTAGAAAAGCGCATCCATGTTTCCGTCTATTGATAAATAAAAGAAAAGCTTTTTTAATAAGAGATGGCAGGAGGGAAAGTATACCTTCACATATTGGTTTTCAACAATGTTACGGCCTTTAAGCCGCAACACACAAGCTTGAGTATCAAAATCGATAGTCTCAACGCTTATTGTGAGGGTTGTCCGCACTCTGTTACTCGAAGAAGAACCAGTGGAAGACTCGATTTGTACTTTTCGAACAGTTGAGGCAGTAACTGAATCACCTTCAGCAATGAGGTTGTAGGCATGCCACATATCCTCAGACTCCTCGGGAATGAGAGCAATACTCCTGATAAATAACAAAAATTAAAATTTAAAGATTTGTGTTTTGTATTGTAACATATTTTCAAGCTTTGTTAATGCTACTAACCCGCTGCCATCTTTTTCAATATTTTTAAAAACGAGTTTCATTTTTAAAATGATTTAAAAACTACACAATATTAATAAACATTTTGTTGGATTATAAATGATAAATCTTCAATCTTTCCATATAATTTTATTTGTTGGACTGACGTACTTTTCTTTAATTTGACACATGACAAATCTGAAAAATATAGGTAACAAATAATTTTAAAATACTTCAAACACTATAATCAAATCGTAATAAAAATTAGTATTATTTGTAATTGTATAAAGTAACAGCCAATAAATATTATACTTTAGAAATCGTATTAATTTAAATATAAATAAGTGTTAATTTTATTTTACAAATACATATTGTTTCTGAACGAATGTAGATATGCCTAAGGTGAATGGCAATGTATTACAAAATGCAAATTGATAACTTTCGTGCACCTTTCAAGTGCCATGCTTCAATGTATATAAAACAGTGTTGTAATTTTTGTGTTGTGCGAGTGTCTTTCTAGTTTTCTATTGTTTGATTATAAATATTGAACTTTATTTATATTGATTTATCTTTAATGTTTAAAGAGTGAAATTGAATTTAATCTTGAATTGCAAATAATAAATTTAAATTTAAATAAATTGTGTCGTTTTATGTGTAGTGATAACGTTGTCAAGCTCAGCTGGCCTGATGAGCGGTAAAAATTTCGCGAGTTTTTCTTAAGTCACGGCAAGCACTTTGTGCTCTATTTCCTCAGTCCAGGTATGCAGTTACATATTTCTTTTATAGTGCTTGTAAATATCAAATGATATTAACTTGAAATGTATATAAGATAAAGTAACACGTGAATACTTATTCACATTGTTACCATCTTTCGAAAACAATAAGATTAATTGCGAAAAAACGTGGATAAGATTTATTTACATTTATGCTTGCGTTATGGCCGTGATCCAGATTGCGTGTCCTCTTATTGCGCCGGTACACGGGTATTTTTAGTTTAATAGTCGCGAGAGATTTTGAGTAGCGTAGCGGTTTTGAGTATGTTTTCGATGTTTATACTTTCAGTATTTTAATAGATTAGCTGACTTAGTAGTGTGGTTATTATGAGGTCGAAGAAATAATTCGAATTTAAAACAAAAGTGTAAAAAGTGCATCAAGATGAATGAAAATTCAGAAACATCTATGGAGGGTGCTCAACCCACTGCACCATCATCAACATCATCAGAAGCAGCTTCAGTTGTCAGCACTACTGCCTCAACTATTCCAAAATCTGAAGCTGTTCGGCCTACAACATTCGCAAAGCCATCTGGTCTGAAACCACCTACAAAGATAGGCCGACTGTGTTCCAATACAGCACCAAAGCCCGCCCTGCCTATATCTCCTAGAGCTGGTGAGTACATAGAATCATTATTTCAGTAACTATTTTCTCAATTTAAAAATTTCAAGCTCTTACAATACAAACTGCAATTGACAAAATAACATTTTCAAGTTGACTTTCTTAATGTTGTCTGTTTTTATCATGTATATTTTGTGTATCCTCCATTTCTCATTTAATTAGTTTTCAATCAATTGTAAACTCTAATTGCCTTGTAAATTAATTACAAGTTGTTAGTGTTCTTGATGGATTCGACTTTATCCATTGAAGCTGTCAATCTCATTATCCCAAATCAAACTATGTGGCTTTGTAACAACAGAGTAGTGCAATTTTCAATCAGTTAATAATAATTTATCAACGTCTACAACACCAGTAATTGAATAAATCTATATTATCAGGGGCATGGGTCAAGATGATTTATTATAACAAATACATAATTCATATTTACTTGTTAATTTTATCAGAAATCATTCTAATAGCAATTTTTGTATTCTAATTATTTATTTATTTGAGATTACCATATAATTACAGTTTGTCAATCAATCAGAAAGATATTACACATTTATCTTGGATAGGTACATTTTTTTATTACAGTGAGTGTAAGAAGACTTGGTGCATCACAGCTTTAATCTTATAATAATAAACTTAACAGCCTATTTATTACTTACCTACGTATTGTTTATATAAATATGAACAAATTCTATCAAAGTAATAAAACTTATAACTAAAATTATTTAAACTAAGATAAACTTTATGTATACAGTTTCAATGACGTTCAGATGCCTTGTTTTATATATAATATATATTAAATGGCAGTTAGATCATCCCACTTTATTTATAAGTATGAGGTGCAAAAATGATGACCTCAGCTCACTATAACTCCGAGATTTGTCGTAATACGTAAAAAACGTAAAATACGGCCGTGATAGGACCGCTCTATTCAAAAACCTGTTTAGCAATAAGTATAATTTTATTACGTAAATTTTATGAATTAATCACTAGTGATCACGTTTATATCAAATTCTAGCTTGACGGTTACACTTCGAATATATCAGTGTCTATCAATAATTGTATTACTGTATGAATAATTCGTGTTGTCTTATAATTTAAAAACCAAGTGAAAGTTAATAGTAATATATAAAAGTAATGTTACAAAGCATGGTTTCACCTGAAATTGTACTCGATTTGCTTCGGCTAACAAGTATACGCATCGATCGTCAGTCGATTCGAAGCTAATCGTCGATTTCTCCCAACATGCGTGATAATGATAATAAAATGTAACGTGCGGTTGACACGGGTGTTTGCCAATTTAAAGTCAAAGGTTTATGGGTTTGTTCACCTTTCCAAATAAGAATTTTAAATGAATAAGACGCCCAGCTCCATATTAATATCAACGTTCAAACCTCAGAAAACCGTACGGCGCTATTATTAGAAGACATTCACATTGCAAGTCTAATAATAAATACACGAAGGACAAGGAATGTTATTGAGTTCTTAGGTTGTATAATCGAATAGTAATGTTTTATTTTAAAATAATACATTAATTATTTATTATCTGTTAGTTATCTTTTATTTAAGAGGGACTAAAATGTGTGCGGGCTGGGCCGTACAATACGGGCCGTTAAAAAAGTTAAATTAATTGGGCTAATGATTTAATTTTGTTGGCATTTATGAAGTGTGACTTTGTGTTAGTAATTTTGGAACGATGCCTAGACTATTGGGAATCGTGTGAATTATTATTATTAGTTACACTACATTATATCGACTTAGGTATTGTTAATAATATACGTCAGCCCTAGCATCAAACTAAATTGTTGGTAAGGCTCTGTGTCACCCAATTATCATATATTCTACCGCCAAGCAGCAATTTTTTCGTTTTGAAGGTTGAGTGAACCAGTGTAACTACAGGAACATGGGATATAACATCTTAATTTTTAAAAAATAAAATTGATGGCGTATAGTTCAAGGGATGTTTAAAAATTCTCATAGTGCCAACGTCTATGGACAGTGGTGACCACTTACCACCAAGTAGCCCATTTGCCCGTCCACATAAATGATTAACAAAAATTAAAACTTAAACGTTTGTTTCAAACGGTACAATTTTATAACAATTGTTCAAAGTGTTATCAAATTTAAAAAGACCGGTTATGACTTTCTTTACGTGGCTCTTTTGACAACACGTTTATTTTTATGCATCGAGATAGTAATCCAGTTTGTAATGAAAGTAAGTTCTCGCTGTTTACTGTTTTTTGTAACCCAGATCAATAGCACTGGTACTGGCAAAAAATTACATCCTGTTATACCTATTTACTACTGTACCGGTTTCGCTTCGACCTTCGTACGAATATTTACATAATAATACCGTTACTTCATCTCAGCTAATAGGAAGCAAGGATTGTTTAAAATTATAGCTATTAAATTAATTAATTGCACTAAAATTATTAGTTTAATGTCTGTTATTTTATATAAGTTAGTTTAAACATGTTTAACCGTTTATTTGTCTAGGTTTTTTTTAATGAAATGTCTGATAGTTAAACAAGTTTTTCCAGCACACTGTAGACGATAAATATATTCTGTCAGTTATATCTTATTTGTGAATATTCATCAAGGCGTAGGCCGTAGGCAGAAATTGTTATGCTTATCAAATTTCATCCATCATGTGTTAATTAACGTTATGCA
Source organism: Vanessa atalanta (assembly GCF_905147765.1). Taxonomy (NCBI): domain Eukaryota; kingdom Metazoa; phylum Arthropoda; class Insecta; order Lepidoptera; family Nymphalidae; genus Vanessa; species Vanessa atalanta. The sequence goes on along the minus strand of NC_061876.1, from coordinate 4,397,501 downwards.
ATTTATAAATGTGCTTAAAATTTAAATCTTTGAACCATCGTGATGTACAATATCACTACTAACAGTCCGTGCCGACTTAGAACGGGCGAAATAAGTCGCAGCGTCATCGGGTTCAACCGAAACCATCCAAAGTCCCACAAACATACAAAAAAGAAAACTTAAAAATCGTCCTTTAGGAAAAGCTCAAAGATGTACATTTAAGTGAGTAGGATTCACCAGTAACGTATTTGTGTGTATTTATAGCAATTTAGGAAGCTATATACGTCACGTCCGATCGTAGTTTCGTAATTACAGACCCATTGCATCTTGTTCTCTGTCGTTTAATGTAACCGAATCCGCCCATTTGCTGTTTCCTTCGAATGTACTTACGTAGTGTTTAAAGAAACCGCTTGAAATATTAACGATTGTTTTAAGTAAGAAGTGCTTATCTGGCTTCTAGCGTTTTGATGATTTTTACTTATGGAATAAGTCACAAGTCCTTGTTACTTTTTTCATTAAAAATCCTCAACAGATACAGATAAAAAATAAGTAATTGTCAATATATACGTGTTTTTATTTAAAAGGAATATTCTATTTTATTCAGTTTCATCCGAAACAAATTTCAGTATAAGACATATAAAAACTTGTTTCGGATTTTCTCTGATTTGGATGTTTATCTATACACTAAATTCAAGGTCTTAGGAGTTCGGGAATACGGAATAGAAACATGACGTAACAGACAAGGCCAATTTTATCAAACAAATGACTTTATTGCCGTTTATCATGGAAATGTGTAATTTATCCAACCCCCACATTGTTGATAATCGTGACATTATCAAGCGTTGATGCAAATAATGGTGACAGCTAATAAAAGACAAATATATTATATAAACCTTTTGCTTTTAGACAATTAGAAAACAAAATACTTATAACTTACTGGTTGTTATGTGAATTATCAAAAATAAATAGCCGATTTGTATAAAACGAGAATTGATCTCATGTTAAGCAGTGAAGGATGCGAGGAGATCTGCATGTATCGGATATAAATGTGCCTCATGAGTATCAGTCAACCCGCATTAGAGCAGCGTAGTGGAATAAAACATCTTATCAAAAACAGAGGATGCCAACTGTTTGAAATTACAATTTGTTCCTTTATTTTCCACTTACTTTATAAAACAATAAACGTGTGACAATTTTTACATATTACGCTCTATTAAATTTTAAAAATTGTCACGGTTAGTTTTTAAAATGATAATGAATTATGTGGAACGTAGAGCTAATGGTTCGACATTTGCTTCGTCAAAAATCATGCGAAATACTCTACTTGTGACTGACTGACTACGCTTTGACGTCTACGGCTTCAGGCACGTGTAAATTGTAATTCTTTTTAATCTTTTTTGTATTGTCATCGTGTCTCTTCCGATTTATTTTAACAACGATAGATCTCGGCTTGTATAAGATCAATTTCTGTGAGAAAAGATTTTAGTTATAACTTGAAACGTGCTTGCTTCTTTGTTATTATGCTAAAATTGGTCAAATAAATTGTGCGTCATGTTCTATCCATAGCACTGTATAAATTTACAAAATAATGCATTGGATTCGACGTTTTCATATTGTGTAACGTAGAAACGATTTTAGCCTCACTCTTCTTACTTTCTAAACTAGTTTTTTTTTTTTTGTTAAAAAGTAACACATTTTTCTTTATTCAATGTCATTGCTTCGAAGAATTTACAATGACAATTATTTTCTTAGAGATAATGTTGAATGTCCAGAGATAACTCCAAAATGTTTTAATATTTTTACACAACATTTTTTTTTATACGAATATTTATAAAATATAACCGGATACCTAAATATACGATATTGATCCCTTAATCAGACTGTATATTATTCAAGCTACTAACAAGTTATCAGTATTTAAAACTCCTTTGCCGTTTCATTGAAGACATATAATTTCGTCGAATGCTTCGGGCTTCATTATACAATTAACTACATTGTTGGTAATGGCAATAAGGTTCATGTTAGCAGCTATTAGATACTCGTTTGAAAATCGAAGAGAATTCAGGACCAACCATTAGTTTCATTTTTGCGGAACAGAGGCTGAGACGTAGCATACATAAGTACAGAGAGTAGCATAAATGTATGAAGATTATAAAGAGGTTTAATTTTTTTTTTAAATGTCACTTAGATAAACTACTATTCCTTTTTTAAAAGTAGAGCAATACGTTTTTATATCTATTATAAGGGATAGAGGTTCATTTTATGGTTGTAAACATTACATAACAATTTAACTAGCAATAGGTTTTATGGAAAAAAGTAACCTTCATACACCGCAAACACTGACGGTACAGATCATAAATATTAATAACACTAAACAAATAAACATTATCTTCACAATGATTACAATAAGTATGCTTAAAATATTGCGATATCACTATTGTATTGTAAATGACAAGATGCGATAACCCAGATGTAATTCCACGTGGAGATTTGCGTTTTTGATAAGTATACATATCGGGTAAGATATTACATCATATTTTATTAACACTTGCTGGTGTTATGCTGGTACATGGCCGGTTTAGTGCAACTGCCAAACAGAATTATTTTGTACTATTTGTCCCTTGCGACATTGCTTGCGTTCCAGGGGGTGGACGTACATTTTTAGGTATTAAAAAGTGGCTTATGTCCTTCCGTGGGGTTCCAACTTCTTCACACCAAATTTCATAAAATTCGGTTTAGTGGCTTGACCGTGAAAGAGCAACAGATAGACAGACAAAGTTACTCTCATTTATAATATATATTAGTTTAGATAGTTCCGGTTTGAAGGGTAAGTGGTTGTGTTACTACAGGCACTAGGGTACATAACATCTTAGTTCGCAAGATAGTGCATTGACGAAGTAAGTGATACATAGACATTGGCACTCTAACTATTTAAAAAAAAACGTGCCTGATTGGTTTACAATATATACACGTATCTTATTTCTATTTGATATAACTGACTTAAAACACGCACACGATATAAAGCTGTAACTAAGTATGACCCGTCTGTCGACAAACAAATGTTTGGTAAATACCAACCTTCTCAAACTATGGAACGAGAAAGTGCTGATTACAGAATGACTTGAATTTAACTTGAGTATGCTTCAACTTTATTTCATTAAAGTGCGCCAGGTTTGTGGAAGGAGGACTAGACATTGTGTGACACTGGAGCGTGCCCCCGTGTTCTATTTGAGCTACGAACGTGCATATTTTAGTAGTGTTTCATGTTTATGTTACTAAGAAGGCGTAGTAACGTTAATTAACTAATGGAGGGTTATACGTGTCAGGTCGATTAAGAACCGCTCGCTCGCCAGCTAATCAACAAAAGACGGCCACGTCTCGTAACTGAAGAATAGTTTCACGATACTTTTATTTAAGACAAATTGGTTCCCACGGCTGGTAACGCATTATCAATGTGAACATGCCTGATGCTTTTTAGTTTCAAGTTGTTTATTGCTATGGAATATCTTATCTTCGATACTTTTAAAGCCGCCATGAATAATGTGAAAGGAAGCCGTGTTTATAATTGATTAATTTAATTAATAATATTAAGATAACATTATGCTTATGGTTACGTTAAGCTTGAAAGAAATTCATACACAATTTATATTTTATTGTTGATATATATCAGGTGATATTTAAAAGAACGCAAATGTCTTTTATATCCATGATTTCGATACATGATTTCGATTTTGATACCTGTATTGGTAAAAATAGTATACAACTGAATGTAGGCCTCACTGGTGACAGGAGGGCTGGTTGACATTTTTGGCCCAGACAATCAGAATTGCGATCTAACAGTGCTGCTTGCATTCTTGCTACCATTCCACGCGGTCTTGATTTATGCAGCTATTTTATTGATTTTTATTTGTATTTACTTAATGCCTTGATGTGAATAATTGTTATGTAAAAATATTAGACTACGTTATAAATAGATTTGTATGTACTTATGTGCGTATTTTATCATAGAATAGTAGTAATGCATCAAATTAATTAGGGATAAAAAATATTCCTATTTACCCCTCCTTTAAGCTTATCACTTGTGCTAGGAGTGGGGATGACAATACCCCAAGGGGTCAGGATCGATCCTGCGACTTTTTACATCGCTAGGCGGCTCGTAAATAATTGCGCTTCTGACGCTTAAAAAAAATTAATTTAAGTTGTTATAAAAATAGTTGTTTTAAAAGCAAGTGATCACATAATTTTCATTAAAATACATTAGGTAGGTATATATGTTAATTACGAACATAATTTTAGCTAACCACTTGATTAATGCAATAATTAAATGCAATGTCAGTATATTGCAACAAATCAACCTTGAACCGAACATTTGTGTGCAATATTAATATTATGTATAGGTATATTATAAATACCTGCGCGGTAATTAACATCAGACCGGCTAACATTAATTTTACTCTTTATTATTCCCATTATGCATATTAAAAAAACTCATATTTGGTTGTTATGTCATTAAAACTTAAACATAAAGTTTTTAAAATATTTAATATAAAAAATGGCTGCCATTTTAACGCCTACGTTCATATTATATTTGACTTTATACAATAATATGATAATAAACAATATTTTTTTTCTTTATTTAATCGTCTGTATTTAAAATGTAGCTCCACAGATTAAAAATGATAATAAAATTTGATCGAAAAACATAACATAGTGAATGTGATCGACGTTTTTTTAAAAAGCACATTTATATATGAAAACATCCAGTTATTTTTTTACGTTTTGTAAACAAACAGTACGAAATGATGATCCTGTTAATGATTTTCAACCAAACTTTATGTTCAAAATATTAAATAGAGACACGAGGCAAACTTAAGGGATGATCAATTTTAACGTATTATGGTATCGATAACTGACAGAAAGTAAATAAAATTTAATTCGTATATATTTTTTATTTTGCTTGTTTAAACGACCTTTATAATATATAACGTAACGATAGCTATATAGTAACATTGTTCTCTGTATTTTTATCATAATAACAATTCGATACACTTTGCCATGTGTACTGTAAACAATTGAAAACTAAACGTTACGATGCAATTGGTGAATTTCTTAAGGTCATTTGTACGACAAATTAATTGAATCGACTGTATAGTTCTGCATCGTGACTGGATTGTATTGCCGTTTCACTGCTAAGAGAATGTCTATTCTTTACGGTACTTGATTTATTTTCAATGGAATCGTGATATTCAGTTCTCTTTCATGGTCTATGGTATATATACTATATGGGATGATTATATCTTAATAAACATGTTTTTTTTTTATTGACTAGCAAATATAGGTAAGTGGTCACTACTGCCCTAAATATCGACACTGTATGAAAATCCCAAGCCCCTTGTCCCTTGTGCCTATAGTTACACTGGCTTAATTACTCTACAAACCGAAATATATAAGGTATCACTATTTGGTGGTATAATATAAAATGAGTGAGTGGTAAGTGGTACCTTACCAACGCCTGCACAAAGCGCTAACAATAAGTGATTGTATCTATATGATAATATCCGAAATAAGGTGATTTAAAAACGTATGTCATTAAAAGAGTAACTAATGTGTTCAATTGTATTATAATTTAAGATTGAGTATGCTCAATGACTTTTAATGGACATTTAAAGTTAGAACGGAGTCGTGACGTGAATTTTGCAACATAAACACGGTCGAGATGGCCCAGTGGTTTAAACGTAGAACACGAGATTTTAACTGTAGATCACGGGTCAAATCTGAACAAAAGCCTCTGAATTTTTACGAATTTCAATTGTGGATACTTCATCTGATGCTTATTTGTAAGAAAAAATCTGATATTAGCTTACTTTCTGTGGAGCGTTACTGTAACAACGTGTTAATGAAAAGGGAGTAGACCTCTGTCCAGCAATTGGACATTTCAATGGTGTGTATCACTAATGATGACGTCAATAAATGCACGACTATTGATTTTACTACAGGATTCTAAAAAAAGACAGCCTTGTTCTAGCTAAGGTCATTTAAAAAAGCTACGTCGTAATATTACTGACTAATCTGTGTACAGTTTCATAACAATAATAATAAAAACTGGGAATGTCCAGTGACTCTCAACCGAGTTGGAATCGAGTCGTGACATTAATACTGGAATGTCCAGAGAGACGATACCGCTTATTATTCGATGTCATATAAATTAAATCAAGTAAATTTAATTATATTATATTTATATATATAAATGAAAATGGAATTTACGCTTTAAATAAAAATCAACAATGTGTAATATCATTGAAATTGAAACAGGACCTCATATTATCGAATATATTGGACCCTATATTGAACCAAACTTCATTGGTCGGTCTTTAAATAAGGTGAATTTTATTCTAAAGCGGAATAACAATTCTAAATCTCAAATACTTGATTTAATGAATAACCGATATTTACAGAGAGTCACGAAGGAAACTATTATTGGGTACCAACTGAAGTGAAGACGACAATTGTTACGAAAGAGCTATCATAAGTGTCTTGACAAGTAAACAGATAAAGAGATAAAGTTAAGCTCTCGTGTAATAAACTGAAGAGAACTTTGAATGAACGTTTTATTTTAAAACGCAACGAGACATTCTTTTATTTTAATTTCATAAATGCGAACGTCTTTTGTTTTGTTATTTCTTTTGTTATTTCTCCATCAAACAGACGCTGCTGAATATAGTTTATTTTAATGAAACTGAGTAAGTTTGCATAGGACAGTATATATTTTTATTTATTTATTTATATTTAACACAATATTCTTCGTAAATGTCAGCAATTAATCTTTATTGTTTCCAAGTTAACATATAAAAGCGTAGCAAAAAAAAAAAGCATCCCGCATGGAAAATTATTCGTCTCGCCAAACTTAAATAAATAATATACGTAGTCGTTTTCTGGTACAATACGTGTTCAAGGTTGCTGCATTAATAATGTCAAATTTACAATAAAAAATCCGTACTGTAGCTGTTTTTCAGCGAAAATAATGTGCAACTATTCTTAAATTGCATATTTTTTTGTGTCAAACCTAAATGAATATATGCATGTAAATCAAATAATCAAAATTCGTACAATCGTATATATGTTAAATAATATGTAATTAGATACTATTTGTTGTCTTCATAACATGCAACCAGTTCCTTCACCGGACACGAGATTCTATTTCCTGTGAAACGATATTCCCGTAACTCGAGTATGTTGAAATATTTACTGGAAAGTGTTACGGCCTGATCGACGCAGGCGTGAAGACCCATCGTATCGAATGCATGGAAGCCATCATGGAAGCCTTTTGGGATTCACTTGTTTTATTGATTCAAGAACAAGGACTGGCTTGTCTGGAATTCATTGATTTACCAATAATTGATTTCATTATTAAGTATTTACTTACATAATTATGAGAAATGTACTCTTTGATATAAAATGGTAAAGATACAAAAAATAATATAAGAGTGCTTTTGACAGAATTTGTTTTTTTTTATTTAGAATATATTTAAAGTAGACTTTAAACTTACTTTCCCACTAAAACTGTACGGTTTCATTTTATAAGTGTGCCTGTATGGTCAATATGAAACATTTGAAACGAAACAAAAAATTTGAAGGCAGCTTTAATGTAAACTAGAATTAATTATTAAATAATCTATTTGCAAATGGCAAATGCCTAGTAAAAAAAAAACGACCTGAGATTTGGCAATAATGTCGCTAATTTGGAAATAAATGTTAAATGTGAAATTACCGGAAAATTACAGTTAAAAGCTAAATTAGTTTTTTCCATCGAATGCACGGTGAGGCCCCGCTCTACTTGTTAACACGAGATCCCTACGTGACTCCAGGCCAAAGCGTCGACGACCACAGTCATACCCCAGTGCCTCCCAGTCAAAACACAAGCTAACTTCAATCACACGGTCACACGATACCTAAAATTTAATGCAGAGTTTGTCAAACTACAAAATGACGCGATTGTTTCCATACAATCGTGCGATGTCGTAATAAATGATGAGACAATGTGATGATTATAATTTGCACGTTTAAGCGGACCTACTTACATTAATTATATTAGAGAAATTCAACGAATTATTTTTAATTAAGTCTTTTGTTACAAAAGTAGAAGTATAAATGGATTTCACGAGAGCGAATTTAAATAAAAAGCTACTCTTGTTTTGACGTACATAAAAATAAGGTTATTTTTTTCATGATAGGCTAAAATACGTTTAAAAATATTAATTTGATATAATATTTTATTATATCAATTCGAAAACAAAATAGTTAAACTGCGTTTTTCTTTTTTGTGGTCGGAAATTTTTTGTACAATATTATGGACGATCATATTTTATTTCATGTATTTTTAATATCAGATATCGACAAAAACTTATTCACGCACAGCACACATTCATCATACCCATAGTATGGAAACAAAAATAATAATTTTTTAAGTTATTATTCGATAGATTATACTTTTCAAATGTATAAAAGGAATATAATTTGTTTATTATACCTATATATATTATTAGAAAATACGCATATTAAGATACTCTCCTGGTGGAATATTTATGTTTATAGAAGCACGAGATAATTTATCGCTTACTTGATTTTGTTTGTTGTATTATATAAAAAAAATACAAACTAAACTAGGTATCGGTAAATTTTAAGGGTCATTTACATTTGGATTTATTTTTGCTTAAGTAAAGAATATATTAACATAATAAATACAAACGTCTTTCGTTAAACAGAAATGTCATTTCAAATATATAAAATTATATAAATAAGAGATCACGCTGTTCTAATGCGGTGGTGGTAACAAAAGTTACAGAATTACATCTGATACATCGAAATCCCAGGTACCTTATAATGTTTTTCTTACCTACATACTTGTAGGAAATAGGCGAAATGATTATGTGCCCCCGTTAATCACACGGAAACTGGACCACGTTTGGGTTTGAACCCGCAATCTTCAGTAAAATTCCCACGTTTTAGCTACTAGGTAATTTTCACATATTTACAAATATCTACAAGAAAAAATATAATCTATGAATGCAAACTAGTGAAATGATATTATTTTTACGTAATATTCCGGATTTGGGTTGCGCTAGTTAACCTCGATAAGTTTTTATGAAATCAGCGTTTCCTCCGAGACATAAATATTAACCCCGGTTTGGAGAGTATTAAATGGTGCACATACGTGCCTTCCGTTGCGAACTGTGAGTCAGCGATTGTTTGAATTCCGATCTACCGGTCACTGCTCCGGGTTATGTCAATAGCAAAGATGAGATAATCTTGTGTTAGTTCTGCGAAGAATAATATTATCTTAACTTTTATGGGGATCTTAGATATTTTTTTTTTAATTTCCCAGTTTCAATTATTTACTTTTATGATTTTATTTTGACATTGTGTGAGTACAACTATAGGTAAATTTGTAGTGCAACGTACTAGGTGTAACATCTTCAAAAAATTATCACATACACTGGGTTGCACTATGGAGTTTCTGTAACATTTGTCGATATTAAAATTATAATTTCAAGTTACCAAAGATGATTGTAATGTTTTAATCGATATTTATTAATTCTTGGCGATATGCTATCGTCGTGATGGACTAATGCATTAATTAATTATTATTTTTCATATTTTATTAACGAGAGCCAATCAAGGAAGCGTCAAGTTCTGATTCAGATATACCTTTTGTGCATATATGATTCGTTCGGATAGTATAATAATAATGTATTCGCATGCATAGTTGCGTGATAAGTGTATGTCGTGCATATTAAGGCTAAAACCCTAACAAAAAATATACAATTTAAACAAGATTTTATTTGTTGTTAATGTACTAAAACTAATAAAATTTTATAACCGTAGCACACTTATTATATATCCTGTAAAATATTAGCTTAGTCAATTTGGCAAAACTCATTTAAAATTAAATTGAAACGTGTTTTGCGATCTGTTCGATTTATTGTTATAAATGATGTTCAATTTTTGTATTGTCATTAAATAACATTTTAACTTATGTATTTCTAATTATATCCAACATCTCATCGTAAAAGCTATTATAATTTTCATTATGTAATGGATAAAAGGCAATTGAGATTACAGATTACACTTTTAACGACCAGTATCTGTAATAGCTATAATATCGTAGCAATACAAGTACTTCACACAATAAAAATGTTTTAGCATTACTTTTTTGTTATAATAGTATGTTTTTTTGTCAAACACGATCGATACTGCACCGATTCAGGCCGACAGTCGACATTTATACAGTGAAGTTACTATAAATGCAAATTATTATTCTTAAAAAGTAAAGCTTATTAAAAAAAGGAAGCCCTGAGAGAAGTGTTAGATTAAGAAACATCTTACTTTCTAACAAAGATTGGAGTTTCTCCGCAGACAATGTTTCGTAAAACCAAAGTACAAGCGAAAGTGCTTAAGTGTCAAGTCTTGACATAAAAACTGGTACGCTCTTCGTACTTTGACGCGTTTCCTTGACACGACGAACGTGAGAAAATTGTAGAATACGAAAGAGTGTATTCATACTTAAGAAAGGACATATAATGGCTTACATGCACAGTTATACCATATTTTCGGTTACTATTCGATATTCGGTACATTCGGTTTATCATCCGGCCGAATAACTAAATACTATTATAAGGCTATATATTATAAGGCTGTGTATCGAATAATCTTAAAATTTAAATTAATATTTTTTTCCTTACTACCAGTTCTTTGGTATATTAACTTGCCTGCAGCTGGCTTTAACTTAGTAATTAAAATCTCATCTACCTGACGTAAGCATAATATAATTTTATCCCAGGGCTCTTAGTTTATAAATGAAAACCGTCTACATTATTATTTTCGGAAATAGCCAATCAATAACCTTTTTTTGTGTTCATATCTTTCCTAAATCGAATTCAATAATCGACTTCAATGACGTAGACATTAGAGATTAGAGACATATTATAATTACTTATATATCTATGTTAATAATATCATCTCAGTCAAGAATCAGTGAGTTGAAATGTAAATAGGTTTTTCTTATACTATGTAATATTTGCTGGTTCAATCTTCTACCAACCCTCGACATATCTTTATCTCCCAAGACCTATTTTTCGTCCGATCAATAGATTTTAGCTATGATGCTATATATATATATATATATATATATATATAAGTTAGTACCTTACAATTAATAAATAAACAGATAAAATAATTGAGACTGCTCTCCGAATATGGAATGTAGTTCGGCAGGAGCAGTCCTCATGATTTTATCAAATATCTGCTGACAAATCAAAATGAAACAATGGTCTTATGCTTCCGATAGATGTATAGCCTAATCAACTATAAGTGATACTTATTTCATTTTTATTATAAGTATGTAATATCTAATAAAGTTAACGACTTGGATGAGAAGACTTCAGAATTTAGAGGTTTTGTTTCGTAATTCAAAAGCGCTCAAGGAAAGAGTCTGCTTACCGAACTTCAGTTTATGGGCCTGTTTTAAGTGTCATTCTTTTTAGGCCACCAAGATAAATTATTGTACGTTTGGGACCATCCAAAAGCGTCACGCTGACAGCTTATTTTTTATATATTTTTCTAACGCCCTGCTACCGAAACCACAACAGGTACATAAAATATTAAAGTTATGATTGAACCAAATATAACTTATATTTACTTGGTAGTAGAGCTTTATGCAAGCCCATCTAGGTAGGTACCACCCACTTCATATATTCTACCGCAAAAACAACACAATAACTATTGTTGTGTTCCAGTTTGAAGGGTGAGTGAGCCAATATAACTGCACGGACAAGGGACATAACATCTCAGTTTCCAACGTTTCAAATGGACCATTCGGCCCATTAAACCGTTTGCCTACTGAGAGAAAAATACTATCAAATTATTAAGTAATTATAAAAACGTCATAGATTTCTTAAAAAGTAATTATATTAAAGTAGGCGAACAAGTGAATGTTATATTGAACTTATCGAGTTTATTGCATAATGATTACTTTTTTAATTTGCCGTTATCTTTCTCTCTTCGTCATTTATGGACTAAATTAACTTTGTTTGGTCTTTAATTGTTAATATAAGTGAAAGTAGAAAAATGTTAACTTTGAAAGGCAGAAATCAATTTATCTCATCGTTGATTACAAGTAACGTTCGAAAGATAAATGTGAGATGTCATGCAAAGTGATGTATCTAGATTATTTCGACCGACTTTCTAAAATAGTTCAGTTGTTTCCAAATATTTGACTTTGTACACCCATGACGTTTCTTTGAATGATATGTAATTGTATGATGTTATGACTTAATTGGAATAAATGAGGCGATCTATTGTGAAAGAGTTGCTTGTAATATTCTTGGTAAAACTTTTCCTTCTGCTGTTTAGAAATTACCTATTAGTAACTATGTTAAGTTGAATGTAATATGTGTCTATTGATAATTTATTGTATTGCATGTCTGAGACTGAGACCTAATTTGCGTCATCCTCGATTAGTGGGGGGAATGTATGATTTCTTAATATATTAAAATTATGCCTGAAACTAAGATGTTCTATTTTAGATATATTATAATGTATTTGTTACCAACTGACTCAATTATGTCATGAATCTATAGTCGCAACACCCCCTACTACGTGGTGATAGTACCCGCATGACCAATTCAATTGTAACATTTAAAAGTATTGATAAGGAATGTTTATTCACTCAAGGTGTAAATTGAAAATTGTTGTATAGGAATGAAACAATCGCCTCCAGGCAAATAAAAGTAAATATTTAATTATTTTTTTAAAATCCTACTGGAATTTATTTTACCGATTCTTATCAGATCTGCGATTTATTTTCGGATCGGCGGCTTGTTTTGACAGCCCTTAAGCAAATGTAACGCTCTTATACTCCACTTTGTTGACTTATGTAAGACTTATTTTGGTATCAAATGTTTGTGTATTATGCTGTATGTTTCCCGTAATTAAAATTAAGTTTTTGACATTGACCTGTAGGAACTATTAAATAATATAATTTGGGATATAATCTGTGACAATTAACCCTAGAATCGATTACAGTGAACATTGCACTTGTCAGTCAGCACATTCTTTAAATAGTATTGACATGAAATATTCACCGAAGTGAAAGGAATATTGTATTTACTACGATTATTTATGGATTAGCGAATCGTTATCTCTGACCTAAAATAATATTTCCTTATCTGTTACATCAAAGGTTCTCAACCTTTTCACCGCTGCGACCTCTTCAATAACAAAAACGAATAGATAGAATACCTCGAAATATCGTCGCTAATAATATTTCTATAACAATAATGTATTATTATTGATTTGTTAAATGATTAATATCCTTTAATGTGAATGATTTTGTAATTTTTAATACTTTATTTATATTCTTGGGGGTGCCGACCATTATGTTGAGAAACGATGTCCAATATGTATTTGTATTATTTTGTTCGATACAAACAGATAAGTTGGGTTACTCCCAACTCGATGTATGAACGAAACTCACTTAGTTCTATAATATACATGCATAATCGGCATAACGCCAATACTTATTAATGACAACATATTGTTCCCAATATAAAAAAAGGCGTTATTTTAACGTTTTTTGACGATTCTTTACTTTTATTAACTTTTTTGTGTGTATTTGAGTTTAGTGCGATACTGAGTAGAGTGCGTTAGGGTAGAATCGGCAATGTGGTCAGACCGTACCGATCGAATTTTCGTCTGATTTGAGCACCTTTTTTATTGATTTTGTTCTCCAACCAATGCAAGCTAATAAAACTTCTCTCGAGCAGAGTACAACATATAAAAAGCAATTGATACAGCCGCAAATTCGATCGGTACGGTCTCACCACATTGCCGATCTTGCCCCCTGCTATATTTAAAATATTACCCATAAAAGGAAACAAGTTATTACGTCATAATTTAAAAGTTATATATAAATTAAGTAATTATGTAATACAAGGTAGTTACAAAAATAACCAAAAACGTACTCAAAAAATGTATCCAATCAATAACAAGGCAGCGGCTTTTTTAAAGCAATGAAAAGTGTAGGAGCTGCTACTTATTTACTTAAATTAGCGAACGTATTTACATATTCCTTTACACGATTTTTCTCTTCGGAAAAGTGATACATTTTCTGGTAGTAACTTATTTACGCAATACCAGCATATCGTCTTACCAAATTTCATCGAAAAATGGTTTTCAATGGTTTCGTCAGACATAGACGGACTTATTTAAAAATTAGATGTAATTTTCTTAAAAAATAAATCGTTCTACATCAATATTACATGATCATATAAGCACAGTTATAAAAAACGGATCTCTACATACCATACGAAACTCAAACAAAATTAAATGGTCCTTTTGTGAAAAAGGGACAAAACGCTGAAAGAACATAGTATCGGAAACGTGAGTCGGACGCGCGCACGTAGAACGCGTTGGTTGTCAGTGCTTACTCGGCTAGCGGACGAATCACGCGTATCAGACTCGCGCTTGACAAACCCTACGACACAAGAAACAGTAAACAGAAAAAAAGGAAAGCAAAGACAAGATATAAAAAAAGAAACAAATTAATATTTGCCTTAAAATAATAATAATAAAAAAAACCGCTAAAAGATGCCGGTGGAAACAAAAATAAGCTTTTCTGGTAAGTCTACCTGAATACTTAATACAATAACGCCCTGTATTAAATTTGTGCTTAAGTTAAATATTTGATCTGTTTTTCTTTATAAATATTAAAACATTCCTTTTCATTATGATCAATGACATATTAAATTTCTAAAGATAGGTAATAAATAATTTCTTATCGCGTTTAAATATAGACAGTACTTAATAAAGCATTCGGTGTCTTTGTTTGTATTTAAGCAAATATTGGTATAGTTTTTATTTTGCTAGAATGTATGGTTTTGTTCTCAACTTGTTAGTAGTATTTAACAGTTGTAGCGCTAATTAAAGTAAAATAGTTCATACAGCTTAGTGTTACTCAACATCATGGAGTTATTGGAAATAATTAAATAATGATTTGAAAAGCTTATGTATTTTTATGTAACTCTTTGATGTTTAATAATTCAGAAATTAATTGCTCCTTTGTTAGATAAAAATTAAAAAAAATAAATATTGTGACGTGTTATTTCGAAATAATTGAGTAATAATATAGTTTGTATTGTCCTATTCAACATGCTGTTGGGTACATATGCTATTCACGATAAATGTATTTGTTAGCACTAAATCGTGACTGACACAACTCATAAACTGAAATAGTGTAAGTTAAATGTTTATTCTTATGTAATGAAACGGAATATTCTCCACCTTTACAAGGTAATGTCATTTAAAGTTTTATTTTAAAAACATTAAACCCAAGACCGGTATGTTTTATTCACGGCAATAACAATAAATACTCTTTCTTAAAAAAAACTTATTCCGTCTCGACGTCGTCCTCACGCGAATCGTTTTCAATTACGGCACCGATTTGATTATTTCTTTCGAAAATTTCATCTTAAGAATTATTTTAAGGAATTTCAACAAGCTATCAGATTTTTGCACGCTAAATGCTTTATGTTTCAAAAATTTTATTTGTAGAAATGAGAAAATATCTCTGATATTATATTACGAAGTCTAACATGTTACTTATTAATAGTCTGAAGCTGGATGACTTATGTATTTAGGCGTGTACTGGCAGTGGGCCTCCCCTGAGATTCGCCTTTGAACTTCCCCTCGTACCGCTGTTTAATAATCCTTCAAACGCCCCCTTACATAAAACCCACTTTACAAACGGTTATTTTTATAAATAATTAATACTATTCTGTTTTGGTTGACTAGTGTACATGTATTTTAATCACTTCAGGGTGCTCTTGTTATCAATAGTAATTATTGTGAGAAGATATCCATGACCACTATGGACTTGATAATGTTTGATTGGTATGCTTTAACCATTGCTAGTGTCGATGGTATTCAACTAACCTCACCTTCTTTGGTTTTTTTTATCATGTCACGCCACATAACCGTAAGTGCACCGTAACCTTGTCAGACATGAACAGAAGATGAACAATTAACTTAATTACAGTGACTAACGATTTTATACGACTCTACCAATCATTTATGGCAATTGAAATCATCGATTCATTAAAATATTTGCGGTTGAAATGGCTAAGAGTAGGTAATCGAATATTTATTGATTTTTATGATTATTTTTTAAATATTGGGGTTAAATTTAATAACAATAATGATAACAATATTATCAGCGATATCGTCTTTAGCACGACATCAATTATTTGGGTTCTTTTTTATAAATGACACGATAACTTTCCAGCTATTCCGATGTCACGCTACGTTGATACGTAGTTCTTAGGTATTCAAATTGTTTTGTATGCGAAAATATTATTTCGTTTTATTTATTATTTAAAATTTCATAAATACCAAATGGGTTGGTTCACGCAAGTATGCTTGATATACTGATAAATATCAAACGACTAATTGAAGGTCAAGTTTATAGTAAGGTTAGTCTACGTCCTTGAAAAATACTACATTTTATTTCGCGTTTTTAATGAGTTCCCTATCAGTAACGTTCGTTTAAGGTTAAAACAAACTACGACGTGTATAGTATTAACGGCTGAATAATTCAAAGAGATACAGGCTGCACAGTGGTGTGGAAAACGTAGGTTGGATCCTGACCCTTTGAGCTATCTTTGTACCCACCCCCAACCCATGATACACTTAGTAAGAGAAAATGTAGACTTCAGTAATGTCTTTAAATCAGGTAACATAGGTTGTACAACTTGCAAAAATGATAGCATATGTGCATAACAACACACTCGTTCCGCTCTAGGCTAAACATAATCATATATATCCGACCAGTTGACTTCCTGTGTCTTATCCTTATCGGAGATGCGCTGTTTGAGTCGAAATTGCCCGATTACGCGACTTGGCATTGTTGTCGGTCATCCGTGGTTAAATTGCAGAGCAAGTGTAACCTGTACCGACTTTACGTGACTGACTTGCATGATGTGTGAAATTATCGTCGGTGCCATCAAGTGCGCCTCATTATGTATGTAACGTAGGGCTCATCCTAAGGCTACAAATCATTTAGATTTGTTATTGAGATTATTAGGTGGGATTTATAGCTGTCCTATTTTTTTTTTGTTGTCACCGTCGTATATCAATTCGTGAAAACCTTGAACGATAGTTTCAATTTCATACAATGTAGCGACATCGATTCTCTTGAAGCGTATCGGACCAAACCGAATATGTCGAAGAGATCAGTCGTCAGTATTATGTTACACGTGAATTTAATTACAAACTTAAATCCCTAACGTTCCCTTATACTTAGTATCAAACGATTGTTTATTTTGTAAGTCTATCTACCAGATCACCTTTGCTTGTAATCAGTATAATCTATCTATAGATAAGGCACATATCATTACTATATTTGTAGAATTGTTACAGTATTGATTCTTAGTCATGCCTGTCCCATTACTCAACTCACCTATTAATTATAAGTGCCACGTGCATAATTTTAGCTGTTTTTGTGCTCGGCGCCATCTGAAGTCGTTATAAAAACTAGTTTCTCTTGATTGGAAATTGATGTCGTAAATGGTAAAAGATCGCGTAGAAGATCCCGAAGTAATTGTATTCTTGGCTTGAGCGATACTCGTTATACACGTTTCATAATAAAATTAAAATCATCGTCGTTTCAATAAATTTTTAACACACCTAGACGCAGCCATATAATAACGAGGTTTGTTTATGACGTTGCAATAATTTCAGTATCAATTCGCAAGGTAGTTTATGTTTCGTGTCATTACGTAATATAACTTGTAAACAAAATTGCGCAGTCAATTAGCGTAGGTATTGTATTGAATTGCGATTGGGATTGCCTTTTCTATTATTAGTTACGATCCTTTAGGACGGCATTATTATTTGTTACTCCGTACAGCAAGCAGAGATCGTTAGGGTGATCGACACATTGTTGATTTTTTGACAGCTGCTTTTTTAATGGACATCGAATTGGGACGAGTAGCTCTTTAACTTTCTGGCGTTCACTTGAAACTCTTTATTGTTCATTATCTGGAATATCGCCAAATATGGTATTCTATCTATTTTTAAAAGTCTGTCCAACACTTTATACAAGCTTTATATTATTTATAACAGTCTGCATCGACGCCATTCCGTCTAGACTCTACACTAACTTTATTGAATATTCCCTTAGACCCGCCCATCCATTGCGTTCTGTTTCCGCATTCATCAACTTCATATACTATACTTATGTAATTAACTAACGATTGGTCTGTGTCCAATGCCCTGTATTTATCGTTAAGGTATGTTATTAATTTTTGTAAGCACTATTTAGAACATGCTGCATTTTTACAATAGTTACAGTAAATCTATATTAAAACCAAACCATCATAGCCGTAATCACTGTTACTAAATGCATCTTTATGTGGTCTGTGGAATCGATCTCACCTTAAAATAAGTATTTATTTAGGCCATGCTGGTGTTCTTCGTGATGTTTATATTGTATGTGTTTTCATAAGTAGTGTAGTAAGAGTAGAAATATTAAAATTTTGCGTTTCCATTAAAAGGACCACAACATTCTTATTTAGAATCATTTTAAATAATGCATTAGTACTTTTTTTCTCTTCATAATTTGACCAGCAATTTTAGATTTTACAATTACATTTAAATTATTATTAGTAGAATAAAAGAATGCATCATTTAAATATAATAAGACGGTACAAAAATTCGACATTAAAATTGAATTTTCTTACTTTACTGCCCAAGACAAAAAATAATTAAACATTAATTTATTAATAACACTTTATATCCTGTAATTGTATTAAATTTAATTAGTGCCTCTATTTATTTTAATAATGTGATGAGATATGCTCTGGTTGAGATGAAGATTGCGAGTTCAAGTTTGTGTTTATAATTCATCTTGTGCTCGTGAACGGTGAAAGATCATCGTTAAGAACATCGTGGTAGAATTTCACCCAAAACATGCAGTTGGGTGAAATTCAACCACATGTGTATCCATCATCTCACACCATCAAACCAAGCTGTTACTTTTCCTTCAGTAATGTAATATTACTCGAAGCAACCAGCTCAATATAACGTGATACACAATTACAAAATGTATACCATTAGTATAGGCTGAAGAAATATAATGATAGTGTTGTTCACACTAGTTGTAATATACCGATAATTCGAGTTATGTTATCGAATAATCAGCGCTCCAATCGCTATATCGAGCTCACAATCGAATAACAGTTACATTTTGATTTATCACTCCTATTCAGGCGTAAGATCTTATTTATCTAGGTCTGAGGGTCGATCAGGAAATTGAGTTATTACGAGATGAACAGACGTAACGCGTTTGCTCATAATCGATGTGAGTGGCTCTGTTTTTGCTCAGAAACAGGTGCAAGTTATAAATTATATTTACGCATTTCATTCGCTCTAATTGTAATATAAATCTAATACACTACTTCATACGAGCCTTAAAGTTAATATATTGTCTAATATAATATAATGGAACGCTAACATTTTATTATGAATGAGAACTTGATTAATTAAATGATTAGAAATATTTCTTAATGTTACAAAGAGTACAAAGACTTTGTGACTTTCTGGAATTATTACTTAGTATTATAGAACATAGCAAGTGTGTTTTTCACGCAGCAACATAGCAACAAAGTAAAAAACACATACCGTGTCTTGCATAGAAATAGATAATGGATCAAAGATTGAAGTAAACTTTTTGTCATTTATAAGTGTACGAGGCGACTCCCTGGATAAAAACTTAATTAATAATAATATACTATACAATATTTTCAAAGATTATAATATAATTTGTGTTTAATAAATAAATACGTACATTTTAATATAAATTGAAACCATTGTTTAGTCGACATAAATATTATTTTACGACAATTCTTGCCTACCATAAGTAACAGAGGTGTTAAAATAAATACTATATGACTATTGTCAGCCTTGTTTTAATATTTATTTAGTATGTTTCTGAATTTTTCTTTTATACATTCGCATAGTACTTGTGAGTTCAACGACATCTACTTTTAACAATTTAAAAATATTTTATTCAAATTTTATTATTATTTTAATCTAAATTGTGTATTGGTTTGTCCTATTGCCACGAACATGTCTGAACAACGGTCGACTAGATTTATTTTTATTTATACTTTATTACACATCATATAATAAAAACAAATGACATCAGAATAATAGAAAAACGAAAATATATGTTATTACTTGAGTTTTCACATGGAAATAATGTATGGGCTGTAAATATATCATGGTAAGTATACAAACATAGCATATAAACACTTCGTTTTATTACTTCTGGTGACAGGAGGGCTGGTTTATTTTTCGCCTAGATGATCGGAATTGCGATAAAACGGGGAAATACTGCTAGCATTCTTGCCACCATTCCACGTGATCGTGATAAGCACAGTCGATATTTTTAATTTTTAATTGTTTTATATAAAGAGTATGTTTATGCCAAGGCTTCATGTAAATAAATAGTTTATAGTCCAGAAGATTTAATAGTATAGAAGTATATGTACACACTTTAAATCTAAAAGATGTAAGAAATCGAACCGGTAAAAACTAGTTTTTTCATATCATATATGCTTTTTAATACTGATTTGTAATAAGTGTTAAACGCGCTTTGTCAAGATGTCTTTGATAATTCTTTAGATCTGCCTTATCTCGAATTCAGATGCTCTAATCAAGCAGTATGTTCTATCTTATCATTTCTTGTTCATTATCCGGAAACATCACAACGAATCTAATAACATTTTCTAGTTTCATCATAAATTGTATAAAAGTTAAACATTTCTATTTTAATGATCTTTTTAAAAGCGACATATTTATTTCATAAGGAATTACACGAGCTCTTTGATTGTCAAAAATCTACCAAGGGTTCAAAAATTAAAAACTCCTTTTAAGAGCCTAGCAAAAGAATATAAACTATTTAGCAAACATAATAATCACAAGGCATACATATTATGTTCATAATTAATGTATATTGATTTTTTTAAGAATTGATATTAAATCTTATAAGGACATGTTTGAAAAGTACTATACGACTTATTTCACGGCTAATAATTTATGTTCAATAAACAAACATACTAATTTGAATTTGATGTAATGCTGTTATTATCTGCGGAGGCTGCGTTTAGGTGGCACAGTGTAAATTACTCTATTGACAAAACACTTACGTCAGTGTCTCTTTAAGACGCATTTACAAGTTCAAGGTGGCAAAACGTTTGAGATCTCCGTTTTTTCAATGTCGTTAAAAATTTGAAAAATATACACTTACTTAAATTTAAATATACAATATACTTTTTAAATATACACAAGTTTAATATTGCTCTTAGACTATTCTATTGTTTATTTTTATGACGTAAAATACTTTTCGTTTACAAGACACAATACAACAATCATTGCTCAAAATATTTGTTAACAATAAAACGCAATACGTAACGTATATAAACACACACTCACATGACTAATTTTATAGAGTTATCCATATTACGTCTAATCCCTTGTTGACCTTATTGTTGTTTTATAATAAATAAATTATAAATATAAAATACAATGTGCCGCTTTGGTTAGGTTAGTAAGCTACATAGTAATTTTGTAACATCAAGTATTATGGCGTCATGTCTTTATATGCCCTGTGTACACAGTTGACTTATGGAGGCCCGCGTCTTTCCTATTTAAGCACATATCCCATCCAGTATGAAGCAAGTTCTGAGTCACCTTGTGGACCTACATAAGTAAACAACGGCTTAATCTCGAACATAAGATTTGCTTGAAACTTGATAAAAACTGTCCACGTTTTAATTTCTTAAATGGTGTCAAGACTCAAATGTTTCATAACTTGTATCCTTATTAAAAATCGGAGAGATATTT
This sequence comes from Vanessa atalanta, assembly GCF_905147765.1. Taxonomy (NCBI): domain Eukaryota; kingdom Metazoa; phylum Arthropoda; class Insecta; order Lepidoptera; family Nymphalidae; genus Vanessa; species Vanessa atalanta. The sequence continues at coordinate 4,375,565 of NC_061876.1, read as the reverse complement.
TTTTACGTATCTATAAAACATTGTCAGGCAATGCTTTTAATCTGGTGTATTTATTTTTATTATTAGAAATCTTCCTAGGCATCCTTATTTAAAAATAAAAGAACGTGTATACCACACGTACACACACGGATATTTGTAGCCATATATGTGGAAAATTCGATAAAATTTATAACGGTTATCGTGAAATACTCACATTATTTCATAGTATCGTAATAATTTCGAACACGAATCTACGTTCTATTTAAATGTTTTTCGATATTTCTCGGTATGCTATTTATGCAGAAAGTCAAGGTTCCGTTCCCGTCTAACTTGGTGTTGCATTTATCATTGCCTACGATAACAATCTAGATTCTAGTCGGTAACTCGCAAGCGTGAGCCCGAAACAAAGACTTAACGCTTATCTTTAGCTTCGTGACTGTTATAATTCTCAGATGCCATATTCCATACATTGCTTCAATTCATAGAATGTGTTCGCAGCGAGATGATGTATACATTATACAAGTTAAATGTCGCGCGCTTAAATGTCTTTGCAAAATTTACTCAATGGATTGCACAAACATTGGTATGTAAAATAAAATATTTGGAAAGTTTTAATTCGTTTCATGTCACTGTTCGTGACGGAGACTAATTTAATACCGACTCTTAGTACGTTAGTTACGCTAATAATTTCTATTGAGCGATTTGATCCCTGAACCATTCAGGCGAAGAATTTCATTACGACTATCGATCTCTCTCAGCTTCCAATTCCGTTTTCCTTGTTTCTCCACTTTCTTATTTATATCTGTATTGTTGTTTTAACGTGACTAATTCGAAAAAATAAACTCACCGTTCCTTTATATTATGTATGTTTAGCTTTCGGAGAATTCGAATCGAAGAGAATCATTTTCATCATCTGTTTATATTCGTTTCATTCGAACAAATAAACTTGCGAAGTTATTACATTAATTAGTCAATATAAGATATTCAATGGCTCATTGATCTATTAGCTATTTTATAAGGCTTGGCTGATCTGAAGTGTTCAATTCAAACTAAATTCTAACTGAGGGATTTCCTTACAATAAATCTTCAGTAGTGGATCAGTTTGGAAGTTGGGAAATGGCCGTGTTTACACTCTAGTGCCTCAAAAAGCACGTTATACCATTGGCTGCGTTTGAACTATCTGCATTTAAGAGCGAACTATAAATAAATCTTATGCTAATCTATTTTGAAAAGCCGCCGTGGCCCAAATCGGTCAGGAATATATAAGGGCTTCTTTTTTTTATGTATAGCTAGACATACATACAATTGGTTCTTTAATTTAGATTAATGGGCTTCATTAAATAAATGTATGTGAGTGTAAGTTTATCACTTAGCATGCGACTCGCGTTATGAGTATGGCTCATTATGAACCATTATCGTCGCGGGGGCGAATCGTGTTTAGACTTACAATCACTACTCACTCCATACGGGACCCTTAAGAGGACTACAAGAGCTAAGTGCCCTTGAGAATCGCACGCACACACTTACAAAATCGACAAAAACGGCAAGCCCGTGTACTAAGGGTTAAGCGAGGTAACGAGATTACGCCCAAATATTCTAATAGATGGCGCCAAACCGAGCGACGTAAGATCAATCATAAATCTCATAAAAAATAGATAGGACAACAGAATTATTTTTATTTCTTTCGATGTTAGTTAACAAATGATTATAAAATAAAACTGATTCAATTAAACTTACAATATATTTATTTATATTTTGTATACAATAAAATAGACAGTTAGTTTTAACCTTTTTTTTCTATTATTTATAGTATTATACCACAATTAGTTCTTATACTAAATATTGAACCATACCAAGTTTTAACATTTTATAAAAGTTTAATGATCTATTTATATAATAAAATCGTAAGTGTTCGAAATCTGTAGTGTAGTGACCGTGGGGTAACATATAGCGTAGTATTTGTTCGTTTTATTAATATTGGTTCATAAAGAAAAAATATATATTCAATTTAAAAAAAAAAAATCTAAATATTTACTAGAAAAAAATGTTGTCAATTCGATTTGGTTGAATCATTGATGAAAGGTTAATCATAATAGGTTTAATCATAAATCTCATAAAAATAGATAGGATATTAGAATTATTTGTATTGCTTTTGACTGTTATTCGAAAATGATTAAAAAATAAAACTGATTTAATTAAACTTAAAATATTTTTATTTATATATAGTACTACAAAAAAAAAACATTTAGTGTTAATTTTTTTATTTAATTTCACTTGTATGTGTTAATGTTATTACATATGTCCTGGAATCTTGGAATAAATATTACACCCACTTTCAGCTGAAAGTTGGCACACATATTTAATCTCGATGACAATGCACGATTCATGAATTGCTGCTATATTCAATCCAATATGGCGGACGTTACAAAAAAAATTAAATTTATGAATTACGTACAAATGACACTTCTAAATATTCTAGTTCTCTGGTTCACAACAATTACATTTTTTTTGTTACGACTTTACTTTTTTTTATTATTATTAAAATTAGTTCATACATAACTTTAATTCTTATTATAAACAATCGATAAAATTAAACTCTTACGCAATATAAATAGCTTCCGTGTTATTGTTTTCGACTTTCTTTATTCTGTAAAAAATAAATATATGTTAGTAATTACATTTTTATTAATTATAAAATTATATATTTAAAAAATATGTATCTTAATATGTCATAGTAGTTATAATGAAAAAAAAATGTTTCGAGTTCATGGGGATCGATTGTTGTCACTTGATCCCCATGAAAGTCAATTGATGTTTTCCTTCCTTTGACCAAATACTCTATCGTAATTATTAAGAATGGCTCGAAAAATCTGATTATATGCGAACTGATTGCACATTTTTCTAATAGATGTTTTCAATATTCATAATTTATAAAAAAAAAATATGTTTACTAATTAAATACTCTTACCTTTTAATATCGTTCATATGTATGTTCGGCGCTTGATTTATATAAACGTTTTTTAGTTTTCCTCACGCGTTTCACTTTATTTCCCATATTTACACAATTAAAATTTATAACAAATAATATAATAAAAAAACAAATGCCTAATTACTACTACACTATTTTAACTTAATATATTTATTTACAAGAAAGAATAAAATTTATTATAAGAAAACATGAAACAATGAATTTACAATTAAAATTACAAAAAAATATCTCGTAACGTAATGAATGATGCAGCGAAAAGATCGACACGTCTGTATAGCATCAGGCCTCGGCCGGCATTGTCTGTACACGGCGTTTACGCACACATGCGTACGCATTTTGCTCGAAAATAAGAATATCGGATTTAAAAAAAATCTATTGATTTTACTAAAAAAGTGACACCCAGGTTAAATAGTATATTGCTTGTAGAATAATCTGACAAAAAAACAGAATTATGGAACGTATATAAGTATAGTTATTATTGATTAAAAGATCTTTTTAGAGGTAACTTTGTGATTTTTTTCTATCGTACCAAATTAGTTACATCATGTTTTCAAAATAACAAATACTTAGCATGTATCCTGAAGATTATCATATATTTTTTTCATTTGGTTTACTGCATTGGATCATATACTTTTTTGCATTATAAAACTTGCATTTAGCTCATGTAGTCCCCTTAAGGGCGTTGATTATCATTTGAATTATTCAAATGCTGCAATTATGTACTGTTAACCGCAAACAATTTATGCAGCCCGGTCTCGGCCTTAATCTGTGATACTTAAACAATTATATCAATTACAAAATATAATGCATGCATTCGTTAAAATACTTGTATTGTTATTGATTCGCTGTTGACGCACGTTTTCTTTTAATACTTTAATAGGTAAAAAATATACTTATACTACCTACTTGTTTTTGTATGACGTATGAATACAAAAACAAGTGTCTTTATTTGTTATCTTACGTTAAAAGTTAAAAAAATACTTACCTATACGCAGAACACAATCATTATACTATTTGAATTTGGCATACCTGATGTTTTTACCTAGTTAAGCTTTTCATGATTTTACAAATTCATTCTATTTTTAATAATTGATTTTCGTTTTTTTTTATTTTTTCTTTTTCAGTGTAAAATATTCTGCCATTGTCAATGTGATAAAAAAAATCTAGAAGACTAACTGATCGTTTCCAAATTTTCAATGCTTAAAAATATTTAATACTAAGTAGATTTATACTATTGTATTAAATTATTTATAATTAAATGTTGAAAATATAACATATAAAATCCATAATAGAGCGTAGGCAAGAGTTTTAAATTATTTAATATTTTCTATATTGAACAAACAAACAAATTTGACTCCATTATTTTATTTGTATATCTTTTAATAACCTGCTAGCCTGAAAACGTAACTTTCTTGTTTACTGATTGAGTTGAATTTACTGGAAAAATTTCAACAAAAGTGCCGGTTTTAAAACATTGTTTTCGTACCCATGACTCATGTTGATTTCAAGGACATTATATGTCGTTTGTACATAAACGCAGTTTCATAAATATTTCATTACATATAACTCACCAATAAAACTTTACAAGTAATTGTATCTTTATGTATAACTCATATAAATTTTTCTCTTAATGTTTTATTGAAGTTAACTTTAATAAAAAACTGCAATCATCGTAAATTTTATACAATAACAAATTCAAAAACTGTTAATTAATTACAAAATTATTTATTCTCATTAAAGATGCAAATACAATCGACACTAAAGTAGGTAAGGCACGCAACAATTTCCATGTGTCTTTTAAAGTACTTAACAATATTTGTATACCTCGTTCTTTTGAACAATAATTATTACATATTATTAGAGAAAAATGCTTGAAGCATCTACCTGTCAAATGTTCTGAAAATGAATTTCACCTGAGCGAAACTAAAGGAGATTAACAAACGAATAGAAGGACACGAGGCATTGTAGGATTTCCTTGTTAGCCTAAACAACCATAAAAATGATATAAATACTAAGGTTATTTCAAAATTTCCTTGTGCATACATCGTACTATTTAGATGAAATAGCGCTAAAATAACTTGCATTTGAGGATCGCGGTAGTAATGCAGCCGCCAACTCGGTCAGATTAATTATTTTCGTTCAGTTAATAGGTCTAGAACTTCAACAATTAGTCCGTGACACTTCTTTGGCAAAACGCACTGCGCCTGCTATGAAAATTATTGTAGATACTATATATATATTATGAAAAACCATATTGCACAAGTATGTTTACAATGTTGACATCCACAATCTTTCATAATTTAAAACAAAATTGTCTAAATGTCTAAATGAGATAGATATTTATCTATATAATAAACTGACGAAGCAATTATAAATATTAATTGCTTTGTTAGATGTAACTTGTCTTTAGGTAGAATGTCATTGTCTCTGCTCCTCTGCTAATGATTTAATTTAAAAAAGTTGACTTGACTTCCTTGTATGTTCTTGTCGGTTTCATTATCTCGCTATTTTAATTGTTGGGAAACTTATTAAGTTCTTATTCACTGAAGTGTAATTGCCATTGAGAATTGCATTAGCCTTGCAGCCTATATCAATTGCTAGCCATCTCACATGCAGATGGATACTACGGGGGCAAACCATGTAATTGTCCTTAATTGACAATTTAACAACCATTCACTTGGAAAGTGGAATGTGAATTATTAACAGTTGAAAATGATATATCTGCCATTCAATCTATTGAGGTTATACTTAATCGAATGATTAATACAAAAGGAATCTCAGCGAGTTCTAGTATTATTGATTGGCAGTTGTAAATAATGACATAATTAATTCAATAGGAAAAAATAACATTTAAAGAATTGTCTTCTGCATTCTTATCGACATATGTGGAGTTTTTTTTTTGTCATAACATCAAATAATATATGAAGGTGAAATGGTTCTAATACAAAGTATTATAAACGAGAACGAAACGAGAATATGAAATCACGTCACGTCACGTCAATAGTTTCAATTAAAAGCGGGTAAAACTGCAAAGCGAAGCAACTTAGATAATAATATTGTATAAATCTTCTCTAAAACGCGCTGAATATTCTGGTATAAGTTTTGTGCATATTGATTCATTAGATTTTTCAGTTAGCGTTACAAAATATCTCTACATTTATTGCTTCAGATAATGTAATAACTGATTATCAACAACGTGCATATAAAATCAAGGACACTGCTTAGTTTTAACAATCATTCATTTCGCTTTTTGTCATCATGAACTTGACCATAACGTCAACCGCAAACGTGACCATTGCGCTTAGTGTTTACAGTTCTATATGGCTTATTACGAAGTACTCTCGTTAATTCAATAGTCAAATAATACAGCGTCGGCAACACAATTACATCATTTATTAGTGTTTTTTTAAATGTCACAAAATATACTTCGTCTAGTTTTAGATGATAGTGTTTGTACATTATACGAATCAACTGGTTTCAGTATCATACAGGGGGAGGTACATTAGCAAATTGGAGAGACGCCTGTTTTGTCTAGCTGTTGACATCATATTTATGGGTCAGATCAATTGATTTTTTAACGTTCCAAATGTGGCTTTGTTTAATTTATGAATAACTCATAAAATATTTTAAAATGTAAGAACTCACATTTTTTTCACTATAATGAATATCTCCTTACCATAACAATACAGATCGTTCAAATGACAAGAAAAATATGTCCTCTTGTGATGTAAATGTTGTTCATTATAGATGTTTAAGAATTTACAGTCGTTACGGTACAAAGCGTTTCCGACATACATACATACGTTATTCGCAAAAGGCAGGCACGTGCTCGTTCTCTGGTACAATATTTAAAGGCACTATATGTAATACAAATTGTATTTTTATTATAAGTAAAGTCGAATTAATGCACTAAACCTAATACTGATTTTAAAAAAGTTGACATTTTATATTTATAAAAATGTCGTTACTATTAACTTGCACGTCTGGTAATAACGTGGAGAAAAATTAATCATGATAAATGTCTTTTGATTTACGATATATGCAAGTATTAATAAAAAAACACTTAGTTCAGCCTTGAACTTCGAGGAAAATTATACAGTCGCTCTGTCCGTGGCAGATTCACATCGTCGTCATTATTTATAAAATTGTGTAATTTATCGACTTTACGTTAACTTATTACGAAACATCTAGAATATTATGTTAACAACACGTTACTAAAATATCTGTAAACAAATATTCGCTGATCATTTTTATTGAACAACATCTGGCTAAAGGTATCAAGGGTCTTTCGTTGTACTTTTCTTCCGCATAACTAAGTAAGCATGTGGGCGCGTAGGGAATGAGATGAGCTGGTAACTTTACATCAGAGTTATGATTGTCGAGCCCACGCGCTGTGACAAGGCCGGTCCGTTGCGCAGTTGTCGCAGATGATTAATCAGACTATGGGCGATCAGTGCCGGACACACGCCAATACAAGCTGGCTGGACTGACTTTTCGTGATTAAATAGCACCAAGCATTACTAGAGATTAGACAATGTAAGTCATAATAAATTTGCTATATCAACAGTATCCAGTTATTAACATGATAACGCTTAACATATCCGTATAAATTTCTAGATACGTAATACATTTTATCAATTAAATAAAACGAAAAATAATATCAAATAATTTGATGATAGGTATGTTTTAATATCCAAACTAACTGCATCAATAGCAGCAATTAGTGATTCCATTCATAAAGCATCTTGACTTGAAGTTTCTCCCTATTCACGTGTTTCTAGAAAGGCGTTTAAATGGTTGTAATCGTGTCGTGCACTACTCTATTTTTATAGCGTACAACCTTCAAGGTTAAACAAGTCATATATAAGTTATCTTGCTTAATTTCCATTCGTTTTGTTACACCATGTGCAACGTACTCTGTTAATAGTTTATGATCTTTCGTAACTTCTTCGTCTAAGGTTTTATGTTTTGCATGTCATTTTTTTGTTTTGCTTTACGTGTCTTTGTTTTTGTTGTCATAGACGGCAGCTCCTCGGACACGCTGCGAAAGTTAAGCGACGACTCATCGAGAAAACATTTATCAGGTAGGTGTTACCAGATTTGTAAGTTTAAATAAAAAATTGTTTGAAGCACCTTCAAATATTATCATTGCATGGAATTATACCGAGCATGACCATGCTTTGTTTTTCGTATGTTTGTGCGCGCAAAAACTTGTTACATCACACCATAGTGTACGTGTACATAGCATTTATCAAGTTACATTTTCATTATTATCACGCTTCTGCACGACGAATGTGGAGCAGATTTAATCGAAGCAGACGAAGACGAAGTTAGCAGCAGTCTGCCGGAAAGACCGCGATCACGTCGCAAGGCATCTAGTAAGTTTGTTTTACTAATAAATGACGAAGATTTGGTAAGATGTTAACGAATGTCTTAATCAATATACCGGACACTGTATATAATCTAAATAATGAAAATGTACACTAAAAAGAAGGTGGAGGGACGAATACCTCATTTGTTTGTAACATCAGCGATGGTGATGGGCTTTAATATATGAATGTGTCTCTACTATTATCAGCACATAATGACCGGGAAAAATAAAACATTAAATAAACTAATAAATATCAAATTTAAAAAAAAACTGCATGCTCGAATAAATTTAATGGGTACTTAAATGATTTAAACAAATACAGGACAGTAATCTTATTTTAAAATAATATATAGTTTAAGTAAGTAATATACATTTGGTTGATCTATTTTTAAATTTGATGTCAGTAGGCTATTAGCCCACCTACATCCTCTACAGTCTCTGCAATTAACTTCATTGTCTTATGATAATAAATCATATTTTTTATTCAATTTAGTTTGTAAACAATCATACCTTTTTTTATGAATGCGCAGTTTGTATCATAAACTTAAGATTTACTTTGCACTTAATGTGTGTGTTATTAAATCACAAGCTGTCAAAGCTATATTGATTACAAACGCATGCTAGTGTGCTGGTAGTAGTGGCTAATGCACGTGTTTGTGACTTGTGTGCGTCGCAGCCAGCAGCAGGTCGAGCATAACTTCGATGGACACGCTATGGGAGAAATATCCGCGACGTTTGAGCGAGGCAGGACTGAGACGCTCCTCAGGTAAGTAACAATGCACATAAATCTTTCGATAACTAACATATTTGAGTGTAAAAAAAATTACCGCACCAGCAAAACTACGATAGTAAACCATTGAATGAAATAGTTTATGTAGATAGAACTTTACGAGTAAGTCGATATAACATTCCTCATTAATAACATTTTATCAACGCGTGTATTGAATACATAAACGTTTATAGCTCAATTTTAAACACACAATAAATGAAAATGAAAGCGTATTCTTATCGAATTCGTTTTGCATGACGCAATACTCAAATATGATTGTTATTGAACAGTTTAGTTATTCATGACGTTCATTTTCATAATAGTTGTTTGCATTGCATTCACTGTTTGAAATCGCCTTTTTATGGATTTTCAATGTATAGCTATTTCATAAGGTATCATGCTGTATGTGCTTGGTGTTTGTCGGCACTTTATCGTAGAATGGAAACACTTAAAATGTCAAATGCAGTTTGTTCCTTTAAGTATCGTCACAAGCGAAAGTTCACAGGTGCATACTTCTCGAGTAATGTTTAAACACAGCTATATATGCAAACTGGAATGCAAATAGTTCCATAATGGTCGTTGCACTTACATCTACTGTATTCAAGTCGTGCGTGCATCGTAAATATGTGTGAAGAATAGAGAATGTGAGGGGATATCCATATTCAAGTGACTATAAATTTCAATCCTTTTACAGAAAGTGACTTTCTTCAAGTATTTTCTCTTTGTAACTTATTTCGTAAGATTTCCGGGGGTTTATATAATTGCTCGGAGTTTATCTAATGCTTTGCAATACTGACATTCCAGATCACAGTGTTGTTCTAACTGAGGACACTGACAGCTTTATAATCGGCGAACGTGTGTGGGTGGGCGGTACTAAGCCCGGTCAGATCGCGTATATCGGTGAGACACAGTTCGCTCCAGGCGAGTGGGCCGGCATTGTACTTGACGACCCTATAGGTGAGTAATATTTTATGAACGAATGGTACAGTAGGAGTTTAATTTATTTAAATAATGTCACCCTTAATTTCATGTGTAATTTTTTAATATTCCTTATTATGTTTTAGGTAAAAATGATGGGTCAGTAGCTGGATTTCGCTACTTTCAGTGTCCGGAAAAGCGAGGTGTATTTTCACGGCTTACTAGACTGACACGGGAGCCCCTCATATCTCATGCACCACACGATGCTTCACCTATTTCTGACGCCGGAAGTGTGTTCGAACGACCGCCTTCTGGTTCCGCAAGGCCCAGGCGAACTCTCTCTCCAAATGGTAGCGTGCGGAGTATTGTCAGCAGTAAGATGAGTATGTACTTTTAGCGTTTTAAATGTAAAAACTACTTTTTTTTTTTTTCAAAGACTAAAAATTTTATGTATTTTAGATGCTTCCATTTCAACAACCACAAATGGAGACTTCCGTTTAGGCGATCGAGTAATCGTTTCAAGCAGCCGCGGAAGTAAAGCTGGTACTCTCCGTTACGTAGGGGTAACCGAATTTGCATCAGGTGTGTGGGCAGGCGTAGAACTCGATGATCCTCTTGGCAAAAACGATGGTTCCGTTGATGGAAAAAGGTAACACTGCTCACTGAAGCGGTCGAGTCACCTACTGCCAACCCTTATTTTCTGTAGTTTTAAATGTTTTCGGATATTTTGATCACTTACAGATACTTCAATTGCGCTCCACGCTTCGGACTGTTTGCGCCAATTTCGAAAGTATCCAGATCACCGTCGAATCGCAAACCGGGCACCTGCGCGATCCACAGCAATGGGCGTGCGACACCAATGCGGCGCTCTAACTCACGGGAATCTCTCACTTCGCTCGGAACTTCGATCGCGTCTTCCCGTGCGGGGGTGAGGCTCGGGGTGACGTCGCTGGGTGCTCAGGTAGGCTAGCCCCGCGCGCGCTCAGCCGAGCCCTCCTCCCCCCGCCCAAATCGTGCCCTCTCGCGTCCTCACCGCAGCGCTCCTAGCTTGCTCGACAAGACGCTCCTCGTGAAACACGTCGAATCAGACCGGTGTGCCCTCATCGCTCTGCCCCAGCCACGCATATACTACGATATAATCTTTCGAAACGCGAAACGAGACGTAGCAATCCCATGCAGTCTAAGTGAGTCTCTGCCAAAGTCATGGCGCTGCTCGGAGAACACGCTGAGCGTGGAGACTCGGTCGGAGCGATGTCGGCGAAGCGTGTCGAGTGGAACGGGCGGTGGGACGCGCGGGGGTGAGGTGGTCCGGTGGGGGGGACGGCCGGGTGCCGTGACGAGGGCCAGCCGGGGCCCGGCTACGGACCTGTTCGTGGAGTTGCCGCCGTCGCGCTCACACTTTTCGGGCTTCGGGAAAAGCTACCATTTCTCTTGCGTGTCACCCTTTCAGTTCACTTATCCTTACGTTGTCTATATTTGAACTTAAAGTTCATCTACTATGTTATATCATATCATATATTTACGGTATGAAATGTACAAATATATTCAAACAGTTCCATATACTCCCTCCATTTTATTCACGATGGTTCCCGATCGACCAGCGTCCGTCCCGTTATAATCACTATCTTGTGCAATCACTATAATATAGTCAGTATACCGCTGTTATTAATGAGAGATGTGTTTAAATGAAACATGCAAGAGTAATGGTTCTAGTACCTATAGGCTGCTTTTTGTTGCATGTTCCAATTTTAAGTTTATTAGGTCTGTAGCTGGCACTACCCTGGTTTGGCCCTTGTGTTAATTTTTTTTGCAAAACATATTTAATTCCCATTTGCTATTGTTTATTTTATTTTTTTTATTTAGTTACGTAGAAAATTGTGTTTTAATTTTATTATGTTAACATTTCCCCAAATTGTAATAAAAAAAATACGCTATAAGGTGCTTCTTGCGCATTTCATTTTATATTTAGTTGAAAAGACTGCAGTAAGGGGCGATTATTATTTATCTGTGATATTATGTTTAAGAGGCTCCTCTAAAGGGGATTTGTCGTGTTTGTACTTAACATTTTGAATTTGCTTTTAAATAACGGCATGGTGTTGACAAGAAAAACAATTTCGTAACAAATAAAAATGTTAAATGAAATATGCGATAAACACTTGTACTTCACTGTGCATCTTAATTGAAAAAGACTGCACTAGATGCCGAGTTAGAAGATTTTTTTATAACATTTTAATATATTTAAAAATTCATCATGTGCTAATATGCGCATTTTTATAAATTTTATTTGCATTAAACTTATTACTACCGCACAGTGTGCTAATATAGGAATCACCATCGCTAACGTATATCGATAGAAAATCACAGTGAAATAAATATTTATTTATTTTTTTCATTATCTTTTGTTGCCCTAAGTAGTTAAAGCATTCTGTCCGGTAGAGCCGAGTGCGCTAACGTGTGTTGTTTCTGTTTGCTGCGCATGTGCACTATCACTAACGTCACGACACGTCACGTCACGTTGCGTCTCGTCACGCCGCGTCACGTTGCGTCACGCGCGACAGCGGGCCGGTCCACGCGCGTCCTCTACCCCGGTGTCGGCTAAGAACGCGCTGCAGGTACGGTACCCCACTATCGCGGCGCGGTAGGCGTGCGAGCGTGTGTCATGTCTCAAAAACTAGATGGCGTTGCTTTATTTAAACATAATCAGCCAATGGGAAACCGCTATTATGAAAAACAGAAAAAAGAAAATTTAATGAATCTTAAAAAGACAGTAATATTGATGTAAGTAGATATGGATATGTGAAAATTTATAATCTCAGTTACAAGTAAGTTTATTAACTAGTATGCCTTGCGATCATTAATTCACTGGATTCCTTTTCGGATCTTCTTGTTCGAAAGAAGAACAAATAAGGAAATGTAAGATATTATAAATCAAACTCCCTGGCTGATTTGTTTCAATAATAGGGCTGGCCCTACAGACGATTTTTGAAGTTTAGCACATGTGTGCAGTAAGTTACCTACCGCGCTCCAATAGAGGACATCAATTACTTGACAGTTGTACTGCATCTGCAGCACAATATAATTATGAATATATTATTGGCATGTAATGAATCTATGATTATACAAATTTTCTATGAAACAAGCACAAAGTTTAATCGACGCTTTGTACATGTTTCCCTAGACAGTATGTTAATTATTTTGATTCAATAAATAATTATTTGTTTGGTTTTTATATGCCCAACGATTGTATTGTTTTTGTGTTTGACATTTGTGTTATGCTCACAGACTAAACATAACTTTTATAATCTGGACTTTTTTTACAGATACAATAATTATTATTGTCAATTACCGCACATTATAGTACAAAATATATATACATCAGCTTAATCATGTTCCAATAATCGTTAAATTTGAAATGTGAATGAATGATAGCTTAGCTTGCAAAACTGTGATATTGTTTGGTTTTTTATAACATAAATATGATGATTAAAAAAAAAAGAAATTCCATTCATTTTGGATTAAAAAAAAAAATATTGTAGTTATTTATTATTTAATTTTTAACAAATATCTGACCAGTGCCTGTAAGTTCTGAAAATATTCATAATAATAAGGACTCACTTCGTCACTAGCATTCCTTTAGTTTTAGGTTAGTTTTTTAATATATTATTAATATATAAGACTTAATAATTAATAAAATTACATTAGGATAACGATGTTTTAGATTATTTAACTACGTGGGAATGAATAATTAACTTACAATGAGGTAATAATATTATGTAATAGACGTGTTGTCTATATACACTTCTTTCTTTATTATAAAATTGTAAATAAATATTATATAAACCTAATCGTGTTGTTTTATTGCACTAATCGCTGTATACTTGCTTGTCCGCATGTGTAGATAAAATGGATCATTGGAAGACAATACATAAATAGCCTATTCCAATGGCAGAAGAAAAACAAGGAAAGATAGAAAAACCTTAGATTTACATATTCCATGAGAATTGCGAATAGTTCTGCAAAATCATGCATTGCAAACTGTTCTTAATCGATATCTCTTTATATATGTATTATGAATTCGCGATTCAAAATGCTATTCAAAAGGCCATTTTTGCACTGAATTAATACCACAGGTTATTCAATATCTCGACCAGATATGTCAATTAAATGTCAAAGTTGTTCATTTGTCTTTTCGCCTGCCGTTGGATTAGGTTATATATACTACCCAAGTTCCGTTTTTACATGAGAATGGATATTTTTTTTTTGATAGACTTCTTTTTTTCGGTAAATTTATGTGGTTTGAGGTCTAAGGGTTTTTGTATTTTGTGAATAAATTGTACAATGGTTTAATGGTGAATTTATGATCTATTAGTAATTATAAAATCGTTAACATGCGTTTTTAACTAAACTTTTTAGTGATATATAAAACACAAAGTTACGTCGTATATATTTCGTTTAGTTAAAAATACACTATTATAATATTTGCATTTTTATTTTCTGATTAATTTATTTTTAATATCTAAAACAGTTTTGTTGCTCAAATTTAATAGTTTCATAACCTTCGAGATATAATTTGTTTTTGTTTTATATTTAGCGGTAGCGAATAGCACGAGATAGTTTTTGTCAGCATGAAAGAATTCAATACAAAAATTATAAAAATAAATCAAATATTCAATTAGAGATAACGCATAAGTAACATTTTTGTTAATTTATATGAAACTCAGGAATTAGGAGAAATGTTGTGTGAACTATTACCTAGTTGGTTTCAGTTGTCCCCTAAAATGTTCTTAGACTTTTGAAAACTAGCTAGACTAAGTCCACTCGCTAAATGATGACACTATTTTTTGTTCCCTAACCTAAAAAATTACTTATACCAAAAGACACAGAGCATTTCGTGAAGGTTTTAGTGCATATAATATATGGCAGACAACGTACAATATATAGATTCGACCGCGTTTAAAATTCACCTCCATTCTAGTTATACGTATTTTCACATGCGCAGACATGACCGTCTCCTATTCCTTGGCAGCTATCCAACTGCGCCCAAATACAGACTACATTTAAACTTAATTCGAATGGAAAATCCTTTGCACAAGCGAAATTGATTCGGTGAGAACTTTAGCAGACGAGGGGATGTTAAATAATGAAGAATCTATGGACAGGCTATGTAGATTATGGTGATTGTATTGGAGGGAGTTCTATGGAGCTCGCATATTCATAACTGCTTTCTCTGAATAAAAAAAGACAAACTAGAAATAACCATAAATCTATTAATATGGATAAAAAAAACGTTATAACGTTATTTATAAAACGTTCAATGTACAAAACCAAATAGTTGTTAGATAGATATTTATATGTTGTTTATAAAATATACACATCGCCCTGAAGTCTGAACTCTTGCTGCTGTACACTCATAAACTGTCAAGTTTTTAGAAAAAAAACGAGTCAGTAGGTATCTATTATTAGATGCCACAGAAATTACTAATAAGCGTGAAAAAAAATAAACGCAGTTTTATTTGTAAGAAACACGGTATTCGAAGAATAAACGCTCAAGGAAAAAGCTCTGCGGTCAGATAACACATAAAATGATCACTTCTATAAAAATAAAACATTACTTTATAGGTCTTGTATTTTATTCGAAAGATATACTACATTTGATATTCATTAAAATTCCTATTCACGTAGGCATGTTTATGTATAATTTAAACGTATCTTATATATCTTTAATCAAAGACGATTTAATTAGCAATATATCTATATGATTTCTCGGTAGGCGTACAGTTCAATGTCTTTTGAAGGTGCAGGTCGCTTCTCACCCACCCTAAAGATTTTCTGTCGCCTTTGAGTGCTCCCCGTCCTGTTCTACAGCAATTTCCCGTATGAATGCCTTTTAGCTGTGTGTTTTAATACAGTTTGACTTCTTGAAATATCCATTAATTAGGAATTTTTATCTATTCGTGGGCTTTTGTTTACTAAATATGGAGCACTCATTTTAATACTTTCAAAACAAAAGTAGCAATAATACAGTCGAATGAATATTACGTAGTGTGGTAGCAATGGAATAGGTTCATATAATTGATATTTATTATTTACTTACATTTAGGTAAATATCACAAATTAGTATATTTCTATTATACGTTTGAAGACATGATACGTGAGTAGGCGTGTGTTAATGTACGACTATAACACCAATAATAAGTCCTTTTGTGCGATATAACGTCTCAATTCCGTTTAAGTAGGCATTTACGAGTAATCCTACGCATTGATTTTCACCTACCTAATTGGTAAAATAATTATCATATTTATGACTGTGTGCCCATTTGTTTACAATATCTTACCTCATTTAACGTTAGGGCTTCGTTATTTCTACTAGTATTTTCACGGTCGATGGTTAGATTTGAATGAGAGTTCATTGAACTGTTGCATTTGTTTATTATTAATGAACTTGACGAACGATGCCCTCAGAATAGTTACTTGCAATAGTAACTTGCTACATCTATACATACTGTTCTTTTGTAAAACGTCAAATCATTTTCTAATGTCATATTAATGTACACATGCACTCATTTAAAAATAAATCTTTATTTTTGTTTGGGATATGAAGTAAAATTTTAATAAATAACAAAACATGGATCTTATAAACGGTGTTTAGCGGGTGTATAGTGAGACAATGATTTGTCTCTCTCTGTAATCATTGATTTGATATAAGAAATAGAGACGGCATTGCATAGCTAATCAAATAAAATATATACGCTATTATTGCTTTAAAACCAGATAAATTATTATGCTCGCCCTTTTTACTTTTAGTGTGGAGACTATACATATATATCGTAAAAGAAAATTTTGACTTTACCTTTTTTGGAGCTAGTATTTTACCGAAATGTCAAAAATAACCGTTAATGGTATTGAGAAGCAAATAAAAATGCAAAATTGGAATTTCAAAAAGAACTATTTAATCTTGAGAAAAATAAATAACGAAATAGCTTAAAGATATATTTATTCAAGCATAAGACGACTCAATCATTTTCGAATGTATCGGTTCCGCCCTAGGCTCTGGCCTTGCGGCCTTAAGCCAAAATCCGTCACTGCCAAAAGGCTGTGTTATTAATATTTATTTGCAATATATTTGATTAAATGTAGAGAATATCTGTAACTATATCTTATACTCATATATAAGGTAAAAAAACTATATCTTATTCTCTAACTGACAACGGAAAGTGTAACTATATACATACAGAGATTTGTATTCCGGGGAGAACTTTCGTTTTGTAATGTATGCAAGTAAATAGGCTTTGGGAAATTTAGAATTTATGTACAGCGTTTTAGCATACCAAGATATATACTTATAGATATATAATTTAGAATATGTTAATTTATAGTTTAGAATTAATGTTCAAACTGTTTAAAAGTGGGAACTTTGAACATTAATACTAAATTAAGATCGGCTTACTAAGAATAAATGTCGTAGGATCGGGTAGGACATTTCATTAATATTAGTTATGAGAATAAGACTTAAGTACGTAAGAAAAGCATAGATAACGCAACGCTACTTAGAAGTTGAATGTATGTGTACGTAAGCAGTGTTATTAGTTATTTATAAACAAGGTCGTATGACTTAATTTTATTGCAATACCAATATAAAGTATTTCATAAATAGTAAATTGTTTTTTACGATAGTGCTTTTAAGATTTATTTATTTTATCATTGAAATATATTTACTTTTTCAAAATATGAGCAACTTGAAATTACTTTTCGTAACAAATAATATGTGTTTTTTTTTAAATCATAATCAATACCCAAGACCTCTTGTTAATGTTCAAACTAGAGTTTATTGTATGTCGTAGTTTTAGATATGAATGAATATATTAATAGCAATAATAAATTTATTACTAAGTCTTATATATTAACATAATATATGTATACTACAATATTAATATAAATGTAACTACTCCGGAATTACAAGATCTACCTTTAACAAATATTGGAACATGATTAAGAAATAAGTACTATGAATTAAAAAAATGTATTGTAAAAAATAATTTGTTTATAAAACCTTTATAGCTTATTGTCACTCCCAACGACTAATAGTTATAGGTAGAAATTTCTTGAAAAGCGGAAATTGTTAGTATTCTTTTTAATATAATGTTTATAAAGGTAATTAATATTACTTGTTGACAATTTAGGAGGTCTTACGAGAAAAACAGCAGCACTTGGAGCGGCTATTACAGGAGCGGGAGTTGGAGAGAGCAGAAGTTGTTAAAGTTACGATGCAATTCGAACGTACAGAAAGTGCACTTGCACAGATTAGAAAAGAAGCAACACAGGTCATTATTATTGTCTTTTTTTATATCCATGATAAAAAAATAGCGATGGACGATGTTCGGTCGACGATCGTTTCATTATTAAATCGGGATATGAGGAGTCTTTTAAGTTATTCTTGTAAGAAATAACATATTTTTAATTTTTAAATCATGTTTTTTTTATTGCGAATGAATTATTGTCTTCTGAAATATTTTCGTATTTAGAAAAATATATATTTAACTTTCTATTATCATATTTTATATGGACTATGATGGTGCCTAAAATAAATATGATAAAAAATAATAAATATTAATATTTTTTATGATTTTTGTTTTTAGGCGAACAACGAAAATGCTAAACTTAAAGTCGAACTTGACAAACTTAATAAAATGTTGGAAGATGAAAAGCAAAAGGTGGAAGATCTTATGTTCAGGAATGAAGAAGAAAATATTAACAAAGAAGATTATAATGTAAGAAATTCTACATTTAAATACCTTGTCTTCTTTCGGGGAATAAAATCATATAACTAAACATATTTATTTAATTTTTCAGAAATACAAAGAGGCAATGGAGGTATGTATTTCATGAATATCTTTGTTTGTCAATATTATTATTTACTTATTATAATTGTTAAAAAAATTATGTTTTTTAAAAAACTAGAAAGAAAAAGAAACGCGAGAAAAACAAATTAGAGATCTAGAAGCTGAAGTCGCATTGCAAGTCGCTCGCGCTGAGACGACCAGTGCAGCGCTGCGAGCGCTCGAAGATCAGCGCAGTGCTGAGATGAACGCTCTAGCTGATCAACACAAAGAGGAACTAGTAGCAGCACAAAGTGAGTAAAGCTGAAATATAACGCCTTGACATTATACTTTTAATATCCTTATAATTTAAGATAATTATATAAAATTTTACTTTAAATAAGTTAAGCGGCTTGTGCATGTTCTACGTTAATAGTAAAAGGCTGGAGAAAGACACTGACACTGTTGACTGTTGCTAAAATGTGAAACAAATTTGGACAACAACCTAGACGCCATAAATTTATGGCGTTAGGTTGTTGTCCAAATCATTTCGTCATAAATTTAGGGCGTTTATGTGAATATTGTTATCTAAAATGTATCTGTGCATTGATATTGTCAATTATCTCTGATTGTAAGCTTTATTATTATAATAGCAGAGATTAATTATGACTTGAATCTTCAATTTGTTTAATAGTCATTTCATTTATCCAGTTTTGTAGTTCTTCATCTTTTTATCAGTTAAAATCATTAAGCCTAAACACTCGGGAAAGTATCTTACGCATAGCTATAAAGATGATATAAATTTTAATTTTAATTTTCAGCATTGTCTTCTGAACTTCAAAAATTATTAGATGAAGCCTATGCGTTGATCAAGGAAAAAGAAAGTGAAAAGGACTCGCTGACCAAAAGCTTAAACGAGGAACTATATAAAGTTAAGACAGACTCTGAAAAAGCACTCAATGAAGCTAAGAGTAAAATTGCTATCTCTCAATCCGAGTTCGAAACGCAGCTCTCAGTGCTTACAGCGAAGTTGCAACTGGCCGAGTCAAAGTTGGACGCTGAGAAACAAAACGTAGAGAGATTGAATAAAGAGAACGGTCAAACAATAATAGATTTAAATAGTAAATTAACCTCACTGCAGGCAGCTGTTGATGATAAAACACTAGAATTGAACAAAGGTAAATTAATGTATTTGATCTTTAAAACCTCAACATTTATATTAGTCCTTTTTTTCACTATCATTGTATTTTAAATTGCACTAATGACGGTTTTCCTTTTTTTTAAGTTATGGGAGTTAGTAAAGAACATGAAGTCAACCTTAACAAGGAAATGACTAAATTAAAAATGGAACTTAGTGCCAAGGTTTTAGACATCGAGCAGCTTGAAGATTTAAATAAGAAACAAGAATCATCTTGCAAGTTGTTACAGGAAGAAGTTAGTCGTGTTAAAGAAGAACTCACACAGAAAATCAACGAATATGAAAGCTTTTTGAATGAGGCTTCACAACAAGATGAGAAAAACAAAACTGAAATTTTGAATTTACGGCAAGAATTGAATACTAAAACAAAAGAATACGAAAAGTTGGTTAACGAATCTAGTAAATCAACTAACTCAAATGATAAACTCATAAATGAATATAAACAAACTATCCATGAACGAGATAAGGAAATAATAAAGTTGAAAGATGAATTCGAAGAAACAACGGCCAATTTTAATATTAAGCACAGCAAAATTGCTGAAGAACACAAGAAAGAAATTGAGGACCGTAATACTAAAATAGAGCAGCTAATAAAAGAAATTGAGACCCACAAGCAAGCTTTAGATAAAAGTAAAGTTGAGCTCGACACTCTAAATACACAGTTTACTATAAATGTTGATGAATTAAATGCGTTGAAGGAAGAAAATAAAAAATTGAAAGAGTCCCTTAATGAAATTACGCAAGTAAATGCTGAACTTAAAGCTAAAATAGCAGCTATGGAATTAGAAATCGGTGAATATAAACGGCAACTAAGTAGCGCTATTGAAAAATGTGATGAAATTCAAAAATCTAAAGAAAAGGTAGAGGGTGAGTATTTAAATCTCACCGGTCAAACTACTGATTCTTATGAACAATTCAATAAATTATCGCAGCATTTAAAGGATACGGAGAAAGAGCTCCAAGAAATAAAAGATAAATACAGAGAAGCTACTAATAACTGTGGCCGAATCGAACAAGAATATAAGCAGAAAATCTTTAAAGTACAGGAAGATTATTCTTTGGAAAGAGGTCAGTTAGTAAGATCGGTAGATGAAAATGTTGAAAAGCTACAACTAGCAGAAAACAAAATTAAAGAGTTTGAAGCGCTTAATTTTGAAATAAACAATCGACTAAGAGAAGCAGAATCTCAGAGCGACAAATTGCTTGATGAAAATTCAATACTAAAAACTGAAATTGAAAGCTTGAAATTAAAAGAACAAGATATAAGTAATGAGCATGACACTATTCGAAAAAAGCTGGAAATTGATATTGAAAGGTATAAGGAGGAAATATTATTACTGAAAGCAGATGGAGCTACATCAGAAGTCAAATTAATGGAAAAAGTTGATCAACTAACTGAAGCACAAAATGACTTAAATAATAAACTTGAAGAGGCACGAAAACATGAGGATTCATTGCAAAAAATATTAGACGATATGACTTCGCAGCTTAATGCCCAAAAAGTACAATTTGAAAAAGAAATAAATCAATTGCAAGAACGACTGGTCGCAGCCAATAATGAAACCAAAGCCCATAAAGACGAGGAAACCCGGTTAACTGAATTGCTCCAAGAAAAACAAAATTCAATCAAAGATTTGACGCTTAAGTTAGAAATGCTTGAAGTAGATATTAAATCTAATGGAGAATTAGTTACCGAAAAAGATCGTCAATTGACCCAAGTTACAGAAGAACTTAATAAAGTTAATGAAATAAAAAATAAAATAGAAGATCAGCTAAACAAAACTGTTATGGAAACAACCACTATAAAACAACAATATGAAACACTTTTAAACAATTCTTCTGTCGAAGAATCATTAATAAATGAACAACTTAAACAGTTAGAAAAAGTTAAATCTGAAATGGCTATTTTAGTGAATGATAAAAAACTGTTAGAAGACAAATATAACGAATCATCAAGTGAAATATCAAATCTAAAAAGTCAACTTAAAGAAACAACAAATAAATTGAACGAAACCGTTGAAAATCTAACTGAAGTAAATAAAATAATGAAAGAAAAAGATAATTTTATTAAAGCACAAAATGAAAAAGTTGACACTGACTTAAATAAAAGTAAACAGTTAGAAGAAAATATTACAAAACTTCAACAAGAGGTCAATCAAAATAACACTACGTTAGAACAAAAGCAAGTAGAAATAAGTAACTTAAACGAAATTATATTACAAACAAGTAAAATTCAAGAAACGGTTAAACAACTAGAATCAGAAAATGCTGATTTAAAAGCAAAACACGTTGTTGAAATTGAATCTCTTAACAACACAATAAAGACATTAACGAATAATTTATCGGAACAAGGAAAACAACTCGAAGACTTAGTCAGCACTAAAGAAAAGGTTAAAGATTTGCAGCAACTGTTAGCAAAATCAGATGAAGATATAAAGAAACTTACAAATATAAACGAAGCTCAAAAATTAAACTACGAAGATTTAACTAGACAACTGCAACAGCAGTTTGATGAATACAAAAGAGAAAGTAAAAATATGAAACACGAGCTTAAAAATAGAATAAACGATTATGAGAAACAGTTACAAGATTCAAAAGAGAAAATAGCTTTAGAATTGGATAATCAAAATAAATTACAAAACAAACTCAACGAAGGCGATAGCAAGATATTAGAATTATCACAAAAACTCGAACTATTAGCTATTCAAGAAAACAATTCAAGCAAAGATGAAAAATTAGAAAAGTTGACATTAGAATTACAAGCTACAAGACAATCTGGTGCTGAATCCTTAGTTAATAGTGAAAAAATAATTAATAAGTTAAAAGCAGAAATTGAAACTAATATTAAAGATATTAAGGTTAAGGATGATTTAATCGTAAAATTACAAGAAGACTTAAAGGTAAACTTATTTATTATATAGTAACTTCTTTCATAATATCAAATATATTATTTTATTGAAATATTATTACGGAGATTACAATGAATATAATTATTTTTACAGAGCCAGAAAGCCAAAGTTGAAATAACAGAAAGGGAAAAAAATATTTTGCAAAAAGAAGTGGCGAAGAATGGTAAAGAGATTCGAGACAATAATGACAATAATTCAATGGGCCTTTTGGGACAAGGCGATAATGCATCGCAGAAGTAAGTATTAATGTGATTAATATTAGTTTTATTTTATTTATAGAGGCTTGTGCAAATCCTTCGGAGTAGGTCCCAACTAATCAAATATCCTTACACCAAACTGTTATAAGTACAGTAGTAATTACTTAGCGTTGTTGTGTTCGGATTTGAAGGATGAGTGAATACAGATACAAGAAACATAACATCTTAGTATCACCCCTTACATCGCCAATTTACCAATGCATTGGCCCATAATTTAGCCCGCCTTCCGCCTACCTTCATCATAAAAATAAATGCAGGTAATAAGATTGAATTCTATACAAATTGTAAATAATTGTTTCAGACTAACAGAAGAGAAGGAAATGATAGATGGCCAAGTGAGCTTCTTGAACTCTGTGATAGTAGATATGCAGCGAAAAAATGAACAGCTGATGGCACGTGTACAGGCACTCGAAGGAGCCACCGTCCCTACCGAACCTCCGCTATTGTAAGTGTACATTAACATGGTATTAATATAAAATTTATATAATCACGTTTCTAGAGCCTAATAATTCGGTAAGTCCCCAATACTAAGACTTAAAGCAAAAATAATATGTTCTTATGGTACTCAAGGAATTTAGTGAATGTTTAATTAATTTAAAAAATTAGTATAAAGTCTCCAGCTCATCGAAAATATAATGTTAAATATGCAATCGGCATATTTGGAATGATTAGACAGATAACTAATTAATAGTATAGAGTGTCCCACATAAACTAATTACAGATTTTGCAATGTCAATATTTGTATCAAGCAATTTTCGAGGCTAGTCTGAAAACTTTTCACAGCAACACCATCTCAATATTCGTGCTAGTCTATGAACTGTATTGTTTTGTCTCCTTCTGGTTAGATATAGTATTCATATTTTACAAATAGAAATATTAAAAACACTGATTAAAATTAAAATGGGTTCAAATTAACGATTAATTTTCGTTAGCAATGGACGTAAAGTTCGAGCAGTAGCACCACGTCTGTTCTGTGACATCTGCGACGTGTTCGACGCGCACGACACCGAGGACTGTCCGCGACAATCTGTGGAACCTGAAAAGCCGCCGTCTAACAAGAAACCCCTAACGCCAAGGCCCTACTGTGACATTTGTGAAGGTAAACAAAGTCTTGTATTATATATTAACGATGATCTGTACTGCAAATATGTCAACAGAAAAATCCAATTATTTTTTACTGCCCCTACCTAGGGGGTGTAATACCAAATAACTTAGGGATCCGTTGCCTTAAAAGCTAGCCACTAAACCGACAAGGCAGTCAAATAATAATTGATTGAACACACCTCTATTATTATATCTAATTTATCTTAAAATAAGTGACAAACTTTGTAATAAAGTGACATTTCTTTTTGCAGTTTTTGGGCATGCAACGGAGAACTGTGATGAAGAAGAAACATTTTAATACCTATTTATTAATTTTAGTATTAATGTTACCGTTGTTACTGTTATTTGTTTCAAGTAGGTATTATTTATTGTTTACCATGAATATGGTATGGCTTGTTTTACTAGCTAATTAAATAGGAAAATGTTTTGTAAATAAGGAGCACCTTTTAAGTTATTTTAGCATGTTTTAAGGTAAAAGGGAAATGGTATTGATTTTGCTCTTATGCATTATCTAGACGTAATGCATATTGAGAAATTGCTAAATCGGCACAAATCAATTTCCATCACAATCATGGTTTTTTTTTTAAATATATTGTCTTCACTACATTATCATTTCAAATAAGTACTGATAACACCAAAATTATCACAATTTTGTAATAACAATAAATTGATTCAAAATATTTTAAGTTTTATTGAATACTAAAATATAATACCCACTAAATCCTTCCAATCATCCTTCTATTGTTTGTAGAAAAAAAAATTCTATTCAATATTTAAATAGAAAAAATAAATACTTCACATCACTATTTGTTCATATTTTATTAATTAAGCTTTTACTTAAAAAATATTTGCGAAGACAATTCATCAAGGACACAATTACTTAATAATTTTTAATAAAAAAAACGAAATATATTCTGAAATTATTTATTACTTATCTAATTCTTAACCTAGTGGACAAATAGCTAAACTTAATCCAAACCATCTTTCTTCTCCTTGATAGCTTCCTGAAAAAAAGATAATATAACTGTTGAGATATATTTTTCAATTTCAATAGTATTTATTAATGTTATTCTAATTCTACTTTTAAAACTAAAAGTTATATCATTTTCCTATAAAAGAATAAACTTGGAATGGTAATTGCAACATTTTAAAAGTGTAAGTCTCAATTAAGTTGCTTATAGTAGTAGCTTTTTTCAACCAAAGGAGCAGAGACAACTTACAATAGATAATCTCCCAGTATGTTACAAATATCTCTGCAATTTTATACACTAGAAAAACTTCTTGATCAATGTCTTTATTTATAATTACAATACATTAAAAACATAATTCTGTTCACAAACCGGAATGAATACCATACATTATTTGAGATATCAAGACCAATGATATAATGTAAAAGTATTTTATCTACTTGTTACTCCTCCTGTGATTGAATTAGGCTATAGTGGGTACATATACACAAGGAGCATAAAGGATGTTGTTAAATTTCTCATATTTTAAATAAACATAATATGTTAATTAGAGGATAACAATACTCACTTTAAATCTCTCTTCAAAAAGTGACAACTCAGACGTTAAATCTGTGATAGCATTCATAAAAGCCTCTTGAGGTGTGTAATCTGATGTTGTTTGAATACGCAGCACAAATTTATGTTCTAATGGATGAGGCACTTTATATCCAGCAAATAGAACTTTCGGGTCCTTAAGTAGTTGGCTGTAATAAAAAAATAATGTAATAACCTCAAACTTGTTATAGCTTCATAATTTAGTTATTTTACTTACTGTCTTATCATATTTCCTAAAGTGTGGTCCTCTTTATTAACTGTAAATATTGCAGCATTCGTAACTTTTGTATCTTCTTCTTTCTGAACTCTAAAACAATGTTAGTTTTTATTATTAAACAAAATCTCTGTTATTAAATGAACAATATATTTATTTACTTACTTTTTTTCACCGTCATATAAAAGAAATGATTCAAAGGTAGGTGGTGCGTTCATAGTGGAAGATCAAATGTAATTAAAAACTATTATATAAATAAAGGCGTAATAACAGTTATTTATTTCGCAGTAAATGCGAATGTACGGCGTCGGCATACAAGAAATAGTTTATATGAATAAATGTCAAAAGCTACTTGTCAAGTTGTCAGTGTCACTGTCCATGTCCACCAGTGCTACCAAAGTTAAAAACGTATTTGGGTATTTAGAGTACTACTTTTTTTAATAATGCTATGCTGTAGTTTATGCGTTAAAATATTAAATAGTTAATACTCGTTATAGTATTTAATTACTTAAATTAAAGTAGGATTGCTCATAGGCAGGCTTTATAACAATTTTTTCATCGATAGATATTACATAACAACCCCAAAAATTATGGCCATTTAAAGTTATTGTATTTTCTATTATTTCTTCCATATTGAAAAAAACATTATCAACAATATTAAGGTTTTTTTAATACGGGTACCTAATGATTTTTATTCTTTGTTAAATCACAGCACGAAAAATATTTATTTTATTTGTTATATTAAAAAATTTATTAGACCTTATATATTTTAACGATAGATTTATTGTAATCTATTGGCTGACCTCATTGTACACGAAGATTCAAAGTAAGCCGAACGGTTATGCTTTATGTATTCTGCAAAAAGGAATACAGCACGCAGCACATCACGAGTTTTGTTTCAGCGACAAATAAATTGGACAAATGTTAAAAGCTGGCCTTTTTCAGACCTTGACACAAAAACTCAGAATTGATTAGATTCTGCATTATAAGGTTATTTTTGAAGTAGGAATAAAGATCAACAACCTTAGATTTACGTATTTCATTTGATTTGCTAATAACTCAGCTATATTGTGCACTACAAGGAGTGTATGATTAATATATATTTATCTATACATATAGTAAACTTGGAGTGTCAGTATGTAAAATTAAAATAACCGCTTTTTAGTGCACATGCATGTATACACGGTACATATACGTAAATATATTTTTTTTCTTGTCTTTCTGTCTGTTTATTCCAACATATCTGGAACGGCGGAACTTTCACTGGCAGATAGCTGATGTAATAAGGAGTAACCTTAGAATACAACAATAACTTTTATGTTAAATTGAAACGCGCACGAAGTCGCGGGCATAGCTAGTTAATAATACAACAATATTCCACTTAACTAGTTATATCCACTTTAATTTTACGTCAAAAATTCTGATAACAGTTACGTCGACGTTCAAAGCGCCATTATTTTGCAAATTCATAATGAATATCATAGATTAATCAAGCTCTCAACCAATGATATCTCATCAATTTGCAGTCAAATGTTTATTAACTGGCTTTTCTCCTCTTATGGTTGGAATAGAGTATATTTTATTTTACAGGTGAAAACCTTAAGTAAATAAAAAACACATTCACAGCAGAAAACACCGTTTATTTTATAATTATGAGAAAATTTCAGATTGATAACCTACATACAGAATGACTATAAAACCAATCTAACTTGAATTTTACAACGTGTATCCAGAACCTCACTGTTAATTCGTTAATACATTACTTTTGAACGGTAATAAATATTCCTTTACAAGATTACAAGAAATTTGCCATAAAGGGGGATATTTCAATCATATAAGTATTTACTTTTTTACATAATATAAATATATAAACATAAAAACTAAGAACTAAACTATTTTAACAATTTCGACTAAACATGTACAAAATAACACGGTTTAATTATTATATACTTTTTATTTAATTTCAATGTTTGACATTATTTAACGGCAAGCAACATCAATACGTCAAAAGAACGAAGCGCGAACTTTCGAGTTTTGTGAAGAGTTTAAACTACGAATTCTTGTCTAGCGACTCTACTGTTAGGCATTAGGGTTCTATGATCAAGAGTCTACATCTTAACGTAGACGAAACCCTTTTGCCCAATGGACAAATCCACAAAGATTTCCCACACATTAATGTTCAAATTTAAATATCAGAAATATAAATAGCAAAGTGGAATGGCATTATCATCACGATCGATTCACGAATGATTTAATTGCAAATTTGAAAGTGAATTTGTTATTACAGATATGCTTATATTACATATAATACTTGGAATGTGTTCGTTGTCTGATAAATTCACAAAGCAAGAACATTATTTTAGAAGAATTACGATTTCAAGTCTTTTAAAAGGGCTACCAATTCGAATTAGATAAATACAATTACATACTTATGATTATGTAGATATTTGTTACACAATATAAAGACTGCATATCTTTGATAATCCAATGTAACCCATACTTCATTAAAACAATGATTTTATTTAATAAACAAAAATATAACATAATTAGTTTAAAATAGCTTGATAAACAACATTGTTAGTCGGATTAATTTAACACTTACTATCTATTTTCTGTTAATGTAATAAAACGCTATAAGAATTGACACATAAGTATATAAACTATACTAATTGTGTACGTAGGTATACAAAATTAGCAATCCAATAACAATATGCATACTATTGATTATGAAAATATCTATGCGTTATAATATTATTAAGATTGATTAGAACGCATATATATATCTGGCAGGCGGGAATCGAAAGCGACCTGGTCAGACTCTGAAGAGTAGCCCGCGGGATGGGCCGCAGGCGCGTGCGATTCCCGCTGTCGGCGTTTGAACACGAGAACCTCACTTACAGTATACACTAGTAACAGAAGAATATAACAGTAATTACGATTAAGATTATCGGAATAATAGAGATCAATGAAAGCTGACTAGAATTTGTGTTTCGACTACCTCTAAAATATATTACAAATGAGTACAGGATCAACCGGATCGAATCAAGAAACGGCAGCTTCCGCACCGTTCGAGTGACTTGTGCGAAAGTACGTTTGCATAAAAGCGTAATATTGCGCGCACGGGCGCATTGAGTTTCACTAAATTCATTAATGTTAGATTGGTGTCAGGTACACGGCCCCGCTCCGAGGCCATTGTTATACTTAGCCTAGATACGATGAGACGATGCATCTAGCTAGATTGAATGCGATGTAAATACACGTACACGATAGAGGAAACAGCGGTGAGAAGCGGGCGCACGACGCGTCCGGCGCGACAAGCGAGACAATTGACTGGCGGATAGAGACCTGCGACTGGCCTCACCACTTTATAATAAAGCTAACGAGAAAAAGGTATCACCTAATTTCTCTACTATTACGAAGGCAACTAGATGAAATCCTACTCTTAAGGATAAAAATCTAATTATGCTATTAATGTTTAAATTAACATTGCTTCATTTCCTTATATATGCGACCGAACATAGGTCACTATTTGACTCGAGGACGCGACGGGGTTCGGGTTATTTAGTACCGTTATTTACCGCCCGGTCCCCATCACACCTCGAAATGTTTTATATTAACAGCACGCCTCGGAAATCTCACTATAATATATTTTATTATTCACGCAAATATATTATTATTATTATTATATTAGGAAAACGCTAATAACTGTAACATTTTAGTGCTTAAATTTTCGAGAAGTCGTTTTCTAATGTGTTCGGTTTTAAAAAGAAAACTGCTCGATATGCTACACTTATATTGCTGAAGACTCGGTAATTTTAATTTATTAAAAAATTTACCCTAGCTAAAACTGCTACATTATGTTTTACTGTACAACGAAGAGCATCTTAAATGTTAAGTAAAACAAAGAAAACACAAACGTCTTCCCATCCGTTCGTCTATATCTGATCGTACGTAAGCATCAAGAGTGACCATATTCACTATAATGAAATCTTACATGATAATAAATGTTACACTCACGATAACAATTAATTTATAATTATTATTACATGTTAGAATTAACTAAACAACAACTGCATCTACTATCACACATTCGAAAGTTTTAAAACAATTTTACAAATTGTAGTCGAACATCATTATTGCTACGGCGACGGCACGCGGCACGATATGCTTTTTTTACGGTTGGCCGCGGGAGCAACGATTACACTGCGGGCATGGCATCGACCAATAATGGAGCGACGATCACACTGCGGACCTTTTGTCGACCAATCATCGAGCGCCATTTACACCGCGGATACATCAACGAATAATCGAAATATTGATATATTTTATCTGTAACGAAGATCGTTCAGAACAGTTGTACTATTCGGAAAATCAAACAACTTCCACGATCTATCCAATCACGTAAAAGAGAATAACGTTTATTTTGATTTTTTATTTTATTGGGAGTACAAATATTGTTTCGTTTGATCATCTCCCGCCGCCTTACCGTCATTCCAATCGCGTGCCCTATGTATCGTTCGCGTACACCGATAATCCAATATACTCTTCGATACTTACTCGTGACTTCCCGTAAGAAATCATTCGCAGTCTGAACTCGAAAAACCGTGGCACCCAATCTTCGCCACTACACAATTTCAAAATACTGATTGTAATTAATTTAATGACGATTATTATAATGTAGTTGTTAATGGATATTAAAGATTGTATCACAGGTATGGACCGACATACCATGTCTGAACTCGCTACTAACCGCGAAGCTTTCAATCAGTTTAACCAACTTTTTACTTATTATATAAACGTATTACGACTAATTCCTCAGGCAATATGTTGTTTATTGAAGGCAAGTAAACTAGGAGCTTGATACGGAGTACGGTTTGAGAGTATTGTTTAAATATCGTTATACAAGAACTACTTAAACATGTTCTGTACCTTCTAGATATAATATTCATGGTTAACTGTTTATAAAATGTTTGAATGAAGAATAATTTTTGCAACCTTTTAAAAATATTAAAAACTTAAAATCAAGATGTTTTTGATAACACGAACGGAGCACGGTACTCGTATTTACAATAACACAATTTAAGTTACTAAAAACTATTTAAAAAAAAATTTCACTACACTTTGAAATTTTAAAATAAAATCATCATATATCTTATAAGTATTATAAGTGAGTAAAAAGGTTGCATAATACAATAATAAAAAAAATAACGATTAAATAGATAACTATATTTTTGCTAGCAACATTTACGGAATAATTAGCGGTCAATGATTACTTGATAATGACCAAAATTCAACAAGATAACAGCTAAACACTGCCCCAGACGGGACGATATAATTCAGATGATAATATAATATAATTTGAACCTTATTAATAAAAATTCTAACGATAAATAATAAGAGCGTATGTTAGTGATGAATTCGGCAGACAGGTGTTGATTGCCAGACGGGATGCAGGCACCAAATTGTTGCATTATCTGTTTCATTGCTTCACTGTCCTGCGAAAAGGGTAACTTGGGATTAGTCCAAAGAAAATTACCTGACACACATAGAATGTTAGGAAGATTATTATTATTTCCGAAAATGTAAAAAAAAAAATAATATTATCAGGTATTTAAAAAAAAAGGTTTTATTTATAATTGATATGTCATTGTGCAGATGTAAATATTATTGTATATCATATTCTATGTATGTTATTGTATTCATTGTTAGATAAATTAAAAGATTATAGTATTTTATTAATTCTAGCGACTGCTTATACTAAATCATTAACTACTTCTCGGCTACGATCAATTATTTAACTGAATACTTCAACTATATATAAATATGTATATGTATTTAATGAGCTATTTGTGTTCAACTTATTTACTCGTTACTATGTATGACTAAAATATACCTATATACTTTCGTAATGACCTAGACCTATTATAAATATATATATTATAGCAAATATTCAATTATTATTATATATAAAGTACTAATTAAAACAGTATGTGGATATTGTTTAAGCATCTGAAGAAGTTCATGCAAATAAACTAGGATATAAGAATTTATAGGTGCGGTGTGGAAAATAAATAACGAAATAGCGTGGTATAAAGTGTATTAGAGAAAAGGTATCAAAGTAAGTCCAAGAAATATATAAATAGCTAAAAAGGTGCCGGAGAAAAGTATGGAGAGTGCTGGAAGAGTTATATAATAGAATTTCATTTTAAAGCTGTGTATAAATACATGTTTTAATTTAAAAAAAAAAAGAAAAACATTCAATGGTCAAGTTCATTAATACTCGTGTATATTGAATAGGTACTGTGTTTTAATAATTAAAAGCTCTGTATTTTTTATATGTCACTTTGACAGGTATTTTAAATTAAGGGGACAATAGAACCTTATTTAAATAGTCATATTAATTAATTTTATTAATTATAAACGACACCTAAAATGATTAAAACTTCATTTAAATTTATTCTATAACTAGGTTTAGGAAAAGATTTTTAAATTAACTAGAACAATGCCCTGAAAACACAACAGTCAACACTGTGCTTGAAGAATTAATATTATCTGCTGCGCTAAGGAATCTTAAAATTGAAAACCAATATAAAATCAGTGAATACTATCGACCAATCCGAATTAAGTAACTGCACCAACTCATTGTGGATAGATCTGACACTTTCCGCACCAACATCAGTAGACCAGAACTGTTAATATTAAACGATATCCTTAAATATAATACATGGTTTGTATCCGAGATGCTCATACTCCATAATTGATTGCTACATGCAAATTTGAATCCCAATAATGATGTCTACATTTTGATTCCAATCATTCAGCTGCAGATGCGATAAACGATTCTCAAGAAGGAAGCGAGAATGTCGTTACATATGTAAATACCGAAATACTTCTACTCGATGACGATATAAAATTTCTAACTATGGATGCTCTCTATGGAAGCCCAGAGATATTGCGCTTCAAACCTGCCCCCTTGAACCGTTTAGAAGAATGTGTTATACACGTAGCCGGTCGCAATGAGGCCGAGCACGAGCAGGCACAGCATAATCATAATCTTCTTCTGCACAATGGACAAACACAACACGCATTAGTGACTAGTATCGAAGGCGAGCGCGCGAACTTCGAACGTTCCAGAAGCGTCGGCGGACGCGATCCAGACGTCGGAGTGCGGCGCTCGCTGCGTCGGAGTTTACCTTTGAGCATTGGGCGGTCGGCGAGCGAGCGAGCGCCTTCACACGAAGTAGCTAGACACGTAGCCGACGACCACGAGGCCGAGTATGAGCAGGCACACTAGGATCATGATCTTCTTCTGTCGTGCCGAGTGACCATGCAACAGTACGCTTTATACGTGCCCTCGGACGGCCGGGACACATCGCTTCTTACAAATTATATGAACAAATAATAAAACGATCGGCTTCGGTGATTGATAACGTGGGTGGGGTGCGTCATTTGCCTCGCTTTCGGGTAGAGGTAAAATGAAAAAAAAAAAAAAACAAAAAAAAAAAATCGAAATAAAATAAATAAATGTAATTCTTTCAAATGTTTAAACAAAAACATATTTACAACTCCATTAATATTTCTGAATACACAAGTATGAACAACTTTGTAATGACCCCTAAAGGGCGAACATAAATAGTAGGTACTTATTATTAAGGTATTTGTGTACGCGAATTAAGTAAATGTTTTACATAATAAAAATGACGATGGCATTAAATAATGTTTTACAGTCTTTAGATAAAAAAACGTAAGTGACAAAGCTGCGTCTACACTGCACTACTGACTTCGAACTAGACAATTTCCACGATCGTGTACACATTTAAATCACAGTTACTTAAATAAAACGTACATCACTTTAATAGCATGAAATAATGATATTGTAAAGAATGTGCGTTCAGTTACATTTTATTATAGTTCACAATTGATATCCGATAAAATGCTCAAGTTAAATGCAAATTATACAGCAAGATTATTTATACTGTTAAAGAATAATTTATATCTTATATTATAATGATGTCTAGATAGTAATATTGTTACAAATGTAAGTACTTTATATATATGCAAGTAGTAAACAAAGTCGACCAAGAAAATATTAACGTTGAAATTATACACAAGAAATAAATTTGATATCAACGATAATAATAAAAAAAAAAAAACAAAATTTTAAAATTGGAATAATAACAAAAAAAACGCTTTGAATAAGTGAAACTACTTACAAATTTATATATGGTTAATATTTTCAGTGATCGTTAATAAATAGCAAAAATATTTTGAATTGTTGATAGATAGCATTCATAAAAATGTATTAATTACTCTTAACATATTATAAAATAAATTAAAATTCTGTTCTAACGTTTAGATTGAACGGATCTGAAATTCACTTGTACGATATCCATTCACGACTTCTAGTCGATATGTAAGATATCCATTCACGACTAAAGGTCGTGAAAACATTTCGCATATTAACTTTCGATTCCAAGTATAAGCTGTAGTTTCATTTAAATCCTCGTTTCCGTCCGAAATAACTTGTGTAAAAATAGAAACATTTCGAACCTTTTTAAAAATATTTCAACTAGGAACTGCGTCTTTTAAACATAAATAAAGCTCATTACGATAACTATAACAGATGTACAATAAATATTAAATCAAAACTACATGCGATGGATATAATAATATTGCTCTAATTACTTTCATACGACAAAACCAATTCAAAAAATCTTTGCTACATTAAACTATTGAAAAATATAGAAAACAAAACCAGCAAAATATCGATAGTCAATCAAAACTACTCTATAATATTTGTAATATTTTCTACTCTCATTATAATCTTAATAATAATAACGTACACATACATTCATATCGATAGAAACGCTTTACTGACAATGGAGTGGTCTTAGGCCAGAAATGGCGCCTATACAGGCTGTTACTTTATAAGACATACTTTGTTAGAGCTATAACAAATAATATTGACTTCAGTTCAAAAAAATCGATTTTATAATTCGACTAATTAAAACTGTAATGTATAATGTTTAGTAACGACGTTGATATCAAATTTGGAACAAACGATTTTTTCAATAAAATTCGCAACGATGATTAATATCGATTATATGATGTATCGATTAACTATCGATAGTTTAACAATGGCCGTTTAACGAAAGAAAAAGAAAAGAAAAAGAAAAATATTAAAGGACTTAACTTAATTTGAATACTGGTTTTTTATATTATTGTAATAAATAACAACAAATAGTACTGTTTCGAACGCAGTGAAAGTGTTAACAATCAATGAGAAACTTCAAATATCTTATGCGCTAAGAAAACAAGGAGGATCAGTTGAATCGTACAATTCGAACGTATGTGTTGATTACAAATAACAAAAAAAAAGTATTAATAAAATAATAGAAAGAAAAACTTAACCCGCAAAGTTGTTTGCAAATAGATTATATACATTCCTTATAATTATTAAGTCTATTAATTCGTAGCACGATTATATATAAAAAACTACATTCAATTATTATAAATAGTTTGTAAATAATAATGATGCATTCGTTTTAATACACATTCTGATAAGATTTTTTTTTAAAGATTAAGACGACAAGATAACATTATATTCAGAACTATATAAAAGTTTGTTCTTGCGATACCAAATGTATAATAATAAATCATAGAATATTTAGTTTTCTTCTTTTAAATTGATAAATGAATCGCTAAATGAATTGATTTCAATATTAAATAGAAAAAAAAACCACAAAGTTACAAATGAAGAGAATTTCTCTAATTTTATAAATCGATTATATAGACGTGTTACATCGATTAATTTTATAAATATTTTTTACAATATTATGAATATATTTATTAAATTTGTAGTGATGCATTTTTTGTAACATTCCGAGTATATAAGATTATGTTATTTACAATTCTCAAGATCCATAGATGGTAACGCCAAATATATTAAATATGTACATCAATTAAATCTAAATAGTACTTAATCTACAGCACAATCTTTTATTGCACTTTACACATATTGTCGTACATCTACTGCTATGAGTAGCGTTGTATGATATTTTGAAATGTATATAAACCAAAAACGACAGCTGTTTTTTTTTCTATCTGGCAATACTAACATCTCATTAGTAAACTAATAAAATACAGTTTTAATCACAAACTGCCATATTAATCTTTTAAACATATCATTCATATCGATTTTTTATCGTTTTTAAAATCGATTCACATTAAATTTTGTAAATCGATATTCTATGAAGGTACTTCCGTACCTGATGGAAAGCTTGTCGTTTACATAAACAACACGTAGTACAATTCGATTGTGTTATGAACACTTACAGCTAGTGATAAGTATATCATTGTTTTTGTAACGAATATCAGTTTATTTGCACCAATAGTCCTAAATTGTGTTCGAGGCCCGATGACGTCACTAGCCCCATATCCGCTGTTTATTACAGCGTAAGTGATAGCACTATTATTAATATAACAACAACCAGCGTAACAGACAGGCATATTATGAGGAAGATTTTTTTCTGCAATGACAAAAGAAAAAAAATAAATAAAATGTCAGCAATAAATGCACAAATAATTATGTTTTACCATTTCATAAAAATATTATAATGATAGTATACTATGCATTTAAATATATTAAAATAAAATTTTACAACGTACAATCTCAGATAAAAAAAAAATGGCGAAATTTTCGATTAAAGCGGCTAGCAAGTTTCATTTGTACTGCTTTGAAATGTTAATAATTAAATTATGAAATGAAATCATAACTGCAAAACTATTAATTTTCTTGATTCAGATTAATAACAGCGTCACGGATAATGTAAAGTATTATTTTTATTTGTTAAAATGGACTGAATGATTCACTTAGTATAATATTTATTTTAAATTGGAAATGAAAAGAGTTTACACACTAAAAAAAAAAATCGAAATTACGTCGTGCTTTGTATTTTTCTTAAGGTTATCCACCATCTAGTCCACCGCGTTGGTTGACCATAATTTTGTTTACTTTTTTTTCGTTCTGAGAGAACACTATTGTGCGACATGCTCTGAAATGTGCAACTAAACTATATTAAAAAATTGTCTATGTCATACGCTTGATAATATTGATCATGTAGTTGGCACATAACAAATTAAACATATTTAAAAATATAATTGTGAAATATATATACATTGTTATCATGCGATTTTATTATCTTTATTATATTAATGGCAATAAAATGATCTTTAACTAAACTTGAACAAAAAACATGCATTAAATAGATATTTATACTAATTCAAACCAACACCACAATCTGTAATAAATATAGATTTAATCTGTAACGTTTAAAAGCACATATATACATATAAAACAAAAGTTCTATTTGTAAACCATCACTCGGAATATATAAACAAAATACATGCACGCAACTTTAGGCTATGCAACCAAAAAACCAGCTTATAAACAAATTTGTCTGTTAAATAAATATAAACTATATATTTCGATTGTATTTTAAATAAGACATGCGTTTAAAAAAATAATATAAGACCTTAGCAAAAAAAATTAGAATCGATAGAATATATTGTACTGGTATTGTTAATTTCCCGCGCCAGAATTTAAGTAGAATGTCATCTTGCTGTCTACTAAGTTTATCTGATTCGATCTGATTTGTTCTCATTACCTTCCTCGCTTTCGTCGCCCATTTGTAAGCTTGGACGAGTTCGCCCCCTCCCGACTCAACGTACTCCGTGGCCGTGGTCACGTGGTGCTCGACGCGATCTATCAGTTCGCCCTGCTCGCGCTAAGGTCAGTGGCGCTGGGAGGAAACGGGACGCACGACCGAACATCACTAACGGCCGATTGGTTCATACGGTTTTTTATACCCAGTAAGTATGTTACACAAACCGTATTATAGTATCCGATATATATTAAAATAGTTAGAAATGAAAATGAAAAAAAAAAATGCCCAAAACAATACGAAGTTCATACAGAGGTCACGTGATACAAATTATAACAGTTAAGATAATTAATACAGATATTTTTAGTTAAAAAGTAAGTCGTTAAAAGTATGTTAATACGAATGTGATATATACATAAATATATTAATAGAAACAAGTAAAAAGACAGTAAGATTTTCTATAACGTATAGCACCCATATACAAGAGGCAAATAACGCACACACCAAATGAAAGACAAATTAGTCATACACAAAGTCAAATAATTAGATTAAGTTAAGAAGCCCACTTCCATCGATTGTTAGTCCAAGTCACATGAACAGTTAATTATACAACAATGAAAGCCAATTCGTAGATGCATACATGAGTGAAGGTAAAATAAAAACATGGTGTGAACCAATCACCGAATCGTCGACGCAAAACAAATGCAAGGTTGGAAATTTAAACGTTCACGAAACAAAACGACAGGAACGAGGAATAGGGTAATGAACGGAATCAGGATGAGGACAAACAAAACAAAAACGCATTAGCAACGAATGAACCGACACTTTTGTAATTTGAACTCACCCGTCGAGCTTTGCTCTGATATTTAAGGGCCTTCTTTGTGTCTTGTGTGGCAGTTTGGACATAGTCCACAGCGTGCTCTACATGATACTCAATGCGGTCGATCATCTCACCCTGTATCCATAGGGAGCTTGTTTAGACAACAATCTTATTTATAAATGGCTAATAATTATTATCGAATACCCGAGAAAAACATTTTACGTCAAAGTTCTCGTACATCTTCATTACTGAATCTCCAGTAATTCGGTAATCCTATTGCATTTGATTAAAATTAGAATTCGTAGGAATATTTTGTTATTGTAATATTGATTAAGAAATAAATAAAATATTTGACCTGACTTTCGACGAGCATAGCCATGTCCATGAACATGTCGTGTAGCTCGCGGATCGATGTTTCTAACTTGATAATATCAGCATGTCGCGCTTCGATATCCGCCAGGGTTTGCTTCGCCTGTTGTGTCTCCATTATTATCTGAAAATGTTAACAAGTGTTCGAACAATAAATATTCTTCTTATTACTGAATTTAAATAAAACAAGTGAATACAATTTTCAATAATATGAAAACAAACCAAAAGTTAAAAATAATTTCCAACGCTTACAAAATAATCCTGTAAAAATCGAACCGGAGGTTTTTTGAATAGAACTTTCTTTGATATTTTGAGATTCGAACAATGGACAATTTATTTATTGCTATTGAACTAAGTCAGCAGTTGTGTAGTGTACAATATCTCAACGGGAATACTTGAAAAGCGATTGCAAGAGTTTTCATCTAAA
The DNA here is from genome assembly GCF_905147765.1 of Vanessa atalanta. Taxonomy (NCBI): domain Eukaryota; kingdom Metazoa; phylum Arthropoda; class Insecta; order Lepidoptera; family Nymphalidae; genus Vanessa; species Vanessa atalanta. The sequence continues at coordinate 4,336,200 of NC_061876.1, read as the reverse complement.
ACAATCTTGAAAAAGAAATACCGTCGATAAGCAACGTTAGAAGAACCCTCCGTGGACAATTATCTTCTGAGTGTTTTTAATCTTTTGACATTGAACATTACCAAGTTTTTTGCTCCTCAATATTTACAAAAGCCAGGTTCTTATATATTGAAAAGAAAACGCGGTAAATAAATACTATTAATATAGATATATTATGCTGATATTTCTCAGTCGATGAAACACGTCGAGTTGTTCGAGTTCTTTCTGAGTCACTTTACCCAATCCGTGGATATCGTAGAAGATGAACAGACGACAATTGATCTTAGGCATGCTTTCGCTTTTAGCAAAAGCATGCCTAAGAACAATAGGCGTCAAGTGACCGCAAATGTCTACCAAATATTTTTAATGGTGATTGCACTCTGCCCTGAAAGTAATGTAATAAAGGCAAGATGTTGATGATATTAAAGTTCTCTTTCTCGTGTGTTTTGTAGTGAGGAAATCTTCTATTCGCAGAAACTCTCTTAAATGGATCCTTATTCAAATATCGATAGCAAAAATGTAATACTATTAAGAAATACATTTAGGTACATACTCTTAATAAAACATAGATTTTTTTCTCGGAATATCTTTTACTAATAAATTAGGAAACAATTTTGATCTTAAATAAACGACTTGAATTAACGTGAGGTATCATCATTGTAAATTACTTTCTTCAATCAAGTCCATACTTTTTATACATTCATTGACTACAAACTGCAAGCAAACTGCATGCAAGTTAGATATATGTCTATGCAGCAAACTTACCCCTTGTGTGAATACAGCGGGATTGTCTTGCTCCAGCATAGCCTCGAGTTCATCATCGGTGGTCGCACGGCCGGTGATCTCAAGCTGTCGGAGTATCCTGTTTTTGCACCGGTCTCGGTAGTCGGTCTGGGTGCGGTTGTACTCGGTCATCACCTCCACGAACTTGCGCGAAAGGGTCGAGTGCTGGGTCTTTCTTATCCTGAGATCGGCGGACGATTTGTTGGAGTGCTCTTCCTGTTCGATGTTTTGCTCTATGTCTGTTGATTTATTTATTATGATTCAGCAATTTATTTTGGTTATAATTTTAACGGATTTTGACATTTGTGAATTTAAATTTCATTAAAATAGTTATGTCTTTTTTGCGCTGATTTTAGTATATTAATAAACTCTAATAGATCTATCTTATTTTAACATTATCTTCAATCTCTTTAAAATTAACATGGAAATAAATTTACATTGGATTAAAAGTTAATAAGAAAACATAATTATGTCAAAACAGATAAATTTTCCTAATGTGTTAAATTAACATTGTTTCATGTCATAGTCATAAAAATATTTCATCAAGTTTACATTAAAGATGTTATTAAACATACTTTAATTAAGTAACTTTATCATATAAGACCCCGGTAGGCTTACATAATTACGGTGAACGCTAAGTGAGGCTGACACTTCACAAAATTTTAACGCTGAATCATAATTTTTGTTACAATATTATTAAGATAAGAGCACGGGGACTTATCATTTACCAAACTTTTTGTCTACTAACTTGTGTGATATTCAAAATTAAAGTCTGTATAGATACAATTATTTCGAATTACAAATAACATAATCTTATATACTCACGTTTTAACTTTCCTCTGACTTTGTTGGCAGTTTTCTTGATATCAGCCATAAGATCTTCTAATTCGTGCTTTGTTTCTGAAAAGAAAATTATTTGTTAATCAAAAAAAACGTTACATAAAAATCAATTTCATGTTGCAAAATAATTGAAACAAAATCGGTCAGTTTTCGTTTCACGCAACGCTAATAAAATGTAGGTTGTTATTTCACACACGAAATAAAGTTATTTATACGTGTGCTATACGGACCGAATTGAATATTTTTGGTTATTTTTATGGGTACATCGTACCGAAATATATTGAGATACAAAGGAAGGAAATTTTATTTAAGAGCTCTAGCTGATTTTTAAACCATACAACAAAAATATAATCAAAGCAAAGAAATTTTAGATACTTGGCTTACAAGTCAATTAGTAGACGTCGCTAATTCTTCAAATATTTTTCATTGTGAATTTGTGAAAATCAATATAATTTGTGAAAAATTATTATCATTAATTGATAGTACGAAATTGGTTATCATCACCTTCCACTCATTACTTTCTCTGATGTTGTGTTTGGGGTGAGTGAGCCCGTGTAATTACAGGCAAAAGGGGCATAACTTCTTAGTTCCCTCCTAGTTCCTTAATCAATGGTGCATTGTGATGTAAGAAATGGATAATATTTCTTATATCACAAATAGGCGTTGTTGAACATTTACCATTAAGTGACCGATTTGCCAGTCCGTCAGTCAAAATATTATAAATGAAATAAAATATAAAACATTTTTTTTTCTGCAATAACAATAATAGAAAAGATCATGAATCGACAAACGAATATGATTAAGTTAAGTGAGTCACCTGTGTCTACAAAATTAATTAATGTATAAAAAATGTTTTATCCCTTTTAAAAGTTAATCGACCAGATTCGTTCCCTGAAAATGTTAATTAAAAAGTAGGTCCAACGTCCGCAGCGTAATCACCGTACGACCAATCGCGAGTGTACTCGTTAGTGATATCAAAAAAAGCTAAGCTTCATTAAAAAACTCGGTCAGTTTAAATCTTTTAGTCTAATAATAATTTACAAACTGCGAACTAGAATATGTGTCTTGACATATCGATTCGTATTCGCACGAATTCCGCAATCGATACATGTCAAGATCACACCACCGAGACGTATAGAAATTACACGGGTATTTGACATGTCACGTGGTTAGTGATTCATCGCGCCAATTTGCCGACATCGTTTGTTTTTAGGACATTAAGTTTTATCCGGGAACCCCCTCAGCCCTAATAAAAACGCTGACATTGTGAGATAGCCTGTATGTTGTCTGGGGTTTAATTTATCACGGAGCCGTTTTATTCAAATTTCGAGCGGGGTTTTGCAATCCGTTCACTGTTAGATAACCAGGCAGACAAATAATACGTAAATAATTAAATAATTTATATCGTACCTACCTACCAAAACGTTTAAAAAGAAACACATTATACTGGAAGGACAGTTACGACATTGTTATTTAATAATAATTAATATTTTAATCTCGATAGTTTATTTATTATTATTAACTTACGAGAATTTAATAGTAAAAGGTGCAGAAAAAAACGTTAATATCTGGAGGTATATAAAAATTCGCATTCAATTGTCTTCTGATTTCCATCGTTTGATGATCTCGAAGAAGCGAGACACCCTAAAACAAATATTGAACCCATTCGACGAACAATTCTATGCAATACGTGCCTAACATCCGAACTAGCGTGGCTGGGATCACCCGTTCAATATTTCATCACGGCACGGCTGAGTTATGAATATATTTCTGCATAATAAAACACCCACATAATAGCGACGTTATCAGGCGGGTATCCTAATTGCCTGTCTAATGCACTGCTCTCGTTGTGATCGATACGGGTGAATCTCCTGAAACCGCTGTTTCTGTCTGTTAGCGATTATTTTTGTATTTTATATAAACAATTTGTGACCTGATGTTAAAAGGCTGGCCCTTTTAACATCAGGTTAATTTACATACAAACCAAATTTTGCTATTTGCCACATCATTTAATCAAGTCAAATCAAAATATGCTTCGTTCAGAGCTTTTACCTTTTTTGAATCATTTTAAAGAATTTTAATAAACGTAAAACTACTTCCGGTGATGTCGATTTGACCTAAAAACACCGGTAAGAAATTAAGTAGCTACATTTTACCAACATTTCAAATTCAAAGTTATTGTCAGTTAAATTTATTTTATAAATCCTACATGTCAATTCAAACAATTTTTTTGTCCTAAAATAGCATAAGCTTAATAAAAAGGTATAACTACGTCTTATCAAACAACCAACTTAATATGTTCATTGCTTCTATTCTGATTACCTGATGAACAGTAGTTTTAAGATTAGATTAAGATTTTTCTGTATTTTAGTTTGTGGTGTACAATGAAGCCTAATAATAATTAATAATAATAATGATAAAAGCAACTTTTCCTGGAAATAAAAAAGATTTAATTAAATATGCAAATTAAATTAATGTAGTTGTCGCTTTAATTCGTATTGCTGTATGCCGGTTTAAAGCGTGAGTAAGCTAGTGTAATTACATACAGGAGGGATCATCATATATACATATATATACATACATGCACATTGGTTGGGAACACATTGACATTATTCTATTAAAGGTTAATATGTGTGGGTAGAAGTGAACACCAGGACGTGTTTGACCTTTTACCTATTCATTCATTACTAATATAACTCTCTATGGATGTATATGGATAAATTTGAAAAAAGTATTTGGTAAGCAAATAGTTTACGTATATCGTACCTATAACATTATTCAAACATTGACAATAAATATTAACACGAAGCTTTGTATTCACGTATTCCTTGGTGAATTTTGTATCAAACGTATCGGTTTCGCTGCACATATACAGACAGATGAAATGTTGCGGCAACTGGGCCATGATTAATTAATGTTTCGACTAAATTCTGGACCACATCACGGCGGGTAATGTATCGAAGTTTACTCTAACGTCTGACGCGATTTGTGATTAGTATAAATAGCTTTAAGTGCCTTAATTTTAATTACAATTCAACTAAAATAGATGATAGTATATAAAATATATAATAGCAATTATTCTATTGATAAAACTGTTATGTACATATTACAATTCATTCTCGAAAGCCAACTTGCGTCAGGATTCTGGTTTTGTTGCAATCGTAATAATAAGCATCTATAATATTTCGAATGAAGATTGAGATAACTCCTGATTATTATCAATTGATGAACGAACTATGAAATTAAATGAAATTTATTTCATTGAAGTGAACTTTACAATAAAATGATTTTCATACAATATTTCTACTCGAGCATTGTTTTCGAAAGCGCTCTTGTGAAAACGGGTAAAAAAATCGCATAGTTGTTTTTAAAATAATCAGATGTATAAGGTTAGGTTAGGTTATCCACAATTATTGTTCTGGAAACGAACTTAAATTCAGACGTGGTAGGTCATTGTAAGTACCACCTAATCATCTGATATTCTACCGCCAAACAGCAGTACTTAGTATTGTTGTGTTTCGATTTGAATGGTGAGTAAGCCCGGGTAATTACAGGAACAAGAGACATAAATGTTCCCAAGGTATGGCGTATTGGCGATATAAGGAATGGTTAAAATTTGCGCTATTGTCTATGGGCGGTGGTGACTACCTACCAACAGGCAGTCCATTTGTTCGTCCGCTAACCTATTTCATAAAAAAGGAAAATCCTTATACAAAATGTAATACATTATATCGAGTAATGATACCGTTTTAATTAACTAATCTGATACAAGAGGGCCGTAACATGATCGAGGTTAGAATCTGTCAAATATTACGACCTCGCATGTTTCCTATGACGTGAAACTAGTTAGAGAAATAATCACCACGACAACGGCCATATCTCCGTGCCAGGGGTTCTCAACAAAGTGATACAATTAGCAGTAAAGTATACTTTGCCAGTATTAGTTAGACTGCGAACATCGTATCCGAGTCGTTATATAATTTCTACTTCTGAATCTGAATCATTTCCTTTTCATTCATTTCCACCGTTTTAATATTTCATGAGAATTATGTATGAATGTGAAGTGTGAGTTCTGAATGTTTTATATTATTTTCGCGATAACATTCGTAATGAGGCGAGATATTTTTAAACTTTTATTTATATGAAGTTCATGTATTTATTTTTTATAAATTATTCACTGGTCTAATGGGTGTCTGGGGTCAATATTATTATTAACCAACTAAACTCTCTTCGATCGTGTCGTTGTCATCTCATGTCATCAATGAAATAGGATGTTTATGATGTATATGCGCACACTTATGTATTAGGTATCGTATCTCAACCTACGTCTCTCGATCATCATGGCCTCAGCATTGTAAGCGTTTAAAGTTATAAACATTGTCATACCTCGTATAAACTTGAATAAAGGCATCTCTTCTATAATTAATTAGAGAGAAAGAGAGAGTATTAGTTTAATCCACTATTGACTTACGCAACCCAACAATGTACGGAACCGTTCTCTGAGCGGCTTTCCCTTCATTTAAACACGTACAGAATTAACAAATTAATTAACATGCGATATACGTTCGGAGAAGAAATTGTTATTTTTCTCACTTTCTAAAACTTAGACAACGCCTTAGTTATGTTTGAAATAGTTATTTTAATTATTAAAACTTTAAATAAAAATACAATTTAAGCTAAAATAAAAACGGCCTCAGAAGGGTTTTCTCGTTAAGAGGGTTAGTTGTTCGAAGACTTATTAACATCGTATAAAACTTGCACAATTAGGTCACCTATTAATAAAGCTATAAGCTACGCTAGCAATCGACTTGCCTTAGATTATAAAAACACTACTATGTTTCATCACAAGTTCAGTTTTTAAACGAGCAATGATGTAATTCTGTATGACGTCACTTACGAATATAACCGTTAATTTGAAGAAAGCAAAAATTATATTGTACCTAAGCGCAGACTTCGTATGGGGTACAAAAAGGATTTCTAACATATCGCTAATGGACTCAGGATATTTCCTAGCGTGTCCGCCATCTGTCACCGGCGAGCAGTCGTCGCCCCAAACCAATCCTTTATGTACGAAGCGTAAACTAAATTAACATTAGTAGTTACAAAGTACAGTCTAGCTATAGTTGATATCGTTGTTTTAAACTAAAAATCTAATTAAATATTACATTATTTGATAAAAGATCGTTCAATTAAAAAGGTTGTATTGTAATACAAAATTATACTATAATAATGTACATGTTTTCTAATACATGGCGACCTAGAACGTATTATCATCAATGATTTTATATTTATACGCCAATTAGGTTATTTAAACAATAACCTAATTGGCGTTATTGCCTACTATATTTTATAACAAAGAAAATTACATGACAGACAAAGTTACTGAATATTATTAAACCTTTCTTAGTCAATATATCATCAATTATTTTTAAAGATTTTTTTACTGCATTTTTTTTTTATCTTTTATTAGTGCTAACAATTTCAGGTACAGACAATTTCGCCAAAGTCACGTAGGTAAAATAAGTATTTTTCATTTCTTTGATTACAGAGTTTCAACAGCAATTCAAGTTTAAAGAAAATTAAGAAGTCACTTAGACATTTTAATTTAATAACTTTGCCGTATAAAATCGTAACGAACACTTAATTTTCAGACGTATTCCTATTTAATTTCATAAACATGTAAACGTTGAAGTAATAGGCTTATGTAATCTTATTAGAACATCTTACCTAACTGTGTACACAAACTGAAGTAAAACCATTATAGCTTCTTATCGGATCAATTTGACGTTTAATACAATTCAACGAATAAGTGTTATGACTAATATTTTATTGTATACCATAATACTATATACTGTGTGGGCTTTTGTGCAGGCGTTTGGGTGTTCACAATTTATTATACCGTCAAACAACAACACTACGTATTGATAAGTTTACTTTAAAGAGCGGTGAGGGAACAAGTGTTATAACTGGCAATCTATTATATCTATACATATAATAAAATTGGAGTGTCTGTTTGTAATATTAAAATAACCCATTTTTACTAAATGCATATGTATGTTTACACGGTACATATACCAAAATAACATTTTTTACAATTTTTGTCTGTCTGTTTGTTCCGGCTAATCTCTGGAACGGCTGAACCGATTTCGACGGGACTTTCACTGGCGGATAGCGGATGTAATAAGGAGTAACTTAGGCTACTTTTATTTTAGAATTATATATAGAATAAAAATAAAATCACGCTACAATATCCCAATAACTTAAATTCAAACAACGTGCACGAAGTCGCGGGCACAGCTAGTAGCATCTAATATCCCGTAGTTGGCCAACGATGTTAGATAAAGTTTACACTTCTCCACTGTACCATCATCTGGGCTAATTTAGAAATTCGAAAATATATAAAGAAGATTTATACGGTTTTTAATGTTTAATCGTTCAACAATCTTTGATAAAGAAAACACTTTTATATTTATGAATTCCACGAATAATGCAAAGGCCTATCTTGATCATAAAATACAAAATGCGAGGTACTTTAAGACAATAATTTAGCGAATGTTCTTTTGTTTAAGTCATTGTCTGTGGTTAAAAGAATTCACGGTCTTTTTCATATTTTCCTTAAAATATGATTTTTAAATAGAAATACATTGTTATGAAATCTCATATATCGTAGTTATTTACATAATACATATATAGCTAAACCGAGTAACTATAAAAATAATTTTATATCTTAAATGTTGAGAAATTTTATTTGTGCTTTTTTGTGGATTTCTGCACAACACGCTGTCCCCGTATATAACACATGACACTTGACATAAAGAAAATGTCATAGAAAAATACAAAATAATTCGTTGATAACAATCAATTAGTAATTTAAGACATGTAATAAAACGTACTACACCCCTTGTACATGTGATTATACAGCGTTTTCTTTTCGAAATTCAGGTCAGACACATCATACGAGTGAGTCCTCTCCGCGTAATTATGCCACGCGAGTGGAACTACGGAATGAGATTGTAGCATAATGTAAAAATATGCACAGAATATATTCTACATGTTTTCAGCATGCCCGAGAACCCGTAATCAAAAATTCCAACTCGACAATTCCAAATTAATTATAAATAAAGGTAAATTAGATCATTTTACCTTCCTTAAGTGACCTGACCGTGCCTCGTTCTTAACGAGTGTAATGGACGGGTGGTACATATGTATAATGTAAAAAAATCTATGTCTATCTATGAGTGAACCCCACGGATCGAGACTAGTATTATACTTGGTGGTAGGGCTCTATACAAGCCCGTCTAGGTAGGTACCACTCATCAGATATTCTACTGCCAAAGAGCATTTTTTTTTTAGCAGTAGCAACCCGTAAATGTCCCACTGCTGGGATAAAGGCCTCCTCTCCCTTTGAGGAGAAGGTTTGGAGCATATTCCACCACGCTGCTCCAATGCGCGTTGGCGGAATACACATGTGGCAGAATTTCGTTGAAATTAGACACATACAGGTTTCCTCACGATGTTTTCCTTCACCGCCGAGCGCGAGATGAATTATAAACACAAATTAAGCACATGAAAGTGGTGCCTGCCTGGGTTTGAACCCGAAATCATCGGTTAAGATGCACGCGTTCTAACCACTGGGCCATCTCTGCCAAAGAGCAATACCTAGTATTGTTGTGTTCCAGTTTGAAAGGTGAGTCAGCCAACTGCAGGCACGGGGCACATAACATTTTAGCTATGGGTTTGGCGCATTGGAGATGCTTGGAATGGTTTAAAATTTTTAGAGCGCCAATATCAAACGTTAAGTAGGCCCATTTCCTCGTCCGTTTACTTATTTTATCATAGCCATATCATGTTTGAAAAATATTGGAAGAGATTAACAACCAGACCCCAATAATCGTATAGACTAGCCTATAATAAAAATTGAATAAATAAGGATGAAAACTCGATCGAATCGATCAAAATTTGATTCTATATAAAGTAAAGTAAAGGTGAAAATGGGGGCTTATTCTACCACATGGCTCCAATGCGAGCTTGTGGCAAATGCAACATTTCTCACGACTGTTTCCTTTACCGCCGACTACGAGATGAATTATAAACATCAATGAAAAAACATAGAAATTCAGTGGTGTTTACCTAAGTTCGTTTCGAAATCATCGGTTAATATTCACCTGTTCTAACGACAGGACCACCTCGGCTTAAATGGCAACCTCGGCCAAAGATAGATACCCACATAAACATTAAAAAAAACGAGCCAGAAATACCTATAAACCGATTACGCAATCAGAGAACGTGACCTGTTTATTTTCGGAAATAACACAACAATTCGGCACTAACAACTAAACGGCAGATACACGAAACGAAGAAAATTCACGTATAGGTACAGTTAATTGGCTTCCACTGTTGGCGACAAAGTTGAGAGATATTTTTAAAAGTTCAATTTCTTCAATCCCCGATTCACTTGTTGGATACATTCGATACCTTTCGAGTTGCTCTTATTGGATTTACGGATTTTGTGAATATCCACTTATCGTAGACGCTCGGAACGTTTAGAGATATTTGAATTGTATAAAAAAAAGTTTCAAAAGTTTTCATTCTGCATCACTCATAATTATTGAAATTCAAATTCTTATCAAATTATCTTTATACAAGGGACACGTTTATGTACTGTTTAACTGAAAAAAAAACTACTAAAAAATATCAATAAAACTTATATTAGAAGGTGTAGCGCCTTTCTGTAAAGGTTTTAGTATAAAATATTATTAATATAGATACGCCCGTTTTAAAATTAAGCTTGACATGACGAGCGTGACTTTATTGTTTCTGTTCTTTTATATATCAAAAAAAAATCTGTATGTGTATCTGTTTGAGATTAATAGACTTTACATTATTTGACCGATAACAATGAAAGATAATACGTATACGAATTATTTCACGGTGAAGATTTTTATACTATCTACACACTTGATAGACCTACACTAGATCAGCTTTTATTTATTGTGTATATATATATGTATATAATTATTAGTTTCATTATTATTATGATAATGCGATTTTCTACAATGGTACGAATATTACGAACTATGAGAAAAATCAAGTGTATTAAGACAAAAAGTCTTAACTATTAGAAAAAAACGAAATTAATAATAATACTGATTTTATTATATTATTCGTTTATATCTCACTACTCAATAACAATGTTACAATTTCGGAACGCGTAGCGACAATGAAATATTTCGATGATGAAATAAAATGATTCATAGTCAACAAAGTTTTTCATTAATCGATAACACATTGAGTATTTTATCATAATTATAGGTATTTTATATGTAAATACTCAAAAACATTAAACGGAAAAACCGTACCTAATAAGCTGATTTATAAATATTCTTTCGGTGGAACTCAGAAGCTGATCAACGTAGTCGCATAAATAGCGAAATCCGTAGTAATTTGTAAAATAAATAGCGATCCAAATTCATGACAAGCGCCGAATGAGCGCTTTTATTGACTCGGGCGTGAAGAGCAGTACTGTTATGAACGCAGATATAATAAGCGAATGTGACACAATTACGGCCGGGTCAATTCGAATTACGATAATTCGTGACGGATTCACATTTGATTATTAAAAAATCTACTGATTAAATTAAAAATTTTATGTGATAAAATTAAAATCAAGATTGAAACTTTATACATATTCAAATTCATATCTATCATAATATCAGCAGTGTCCTGCGGTTGTACTGAATTAAATTCTTTATTACAACTCCCATAGCATACGTAATGATGAGGTAATCTTTCCTTAAAGGTCTAACAAAGTCCCGTCACCAAGTTAAAAATTAAGAAGGTGAAGGTCTAATCTCAGAACGAATATCATACCAATATAAAGATTGGTATAACGCAAAATTTAAGTGTTCAATTCTGTCATGTGTTATTGTTTTGGTTGTGCGATAATAATTATTAATAAATAAATCGAGAAATTACCTTTTAAATTAATTAATCGACTGAGATTAAGACAAGCGATTCAGCCATACAATATGAATATAGATTTGAAAGAATTGTCACGCATATAAAGTTTGTATTGTTAAGAGATCTCCTTTTTTGCTAAAATAGGAAGAACAAATAAAAAAATCATGTATGTCTTCAATATACACATTGTTATGAAAAATAATGAACCTTTATATACCTAACAATAATACACATGGTTGTTTATATAGACCAATTAAGTATCTTTTAATTTGTGTGTCATCATAAAAATATATATTCAACGTTAAGTTAGTCGAAATAAATAATTAATAATATTTATTATTTGAACCTTAGCTGAGTGTACTAAACTTTGACTTCCAAATTCTTCACATACTTTTATATATATATTAAAATGAATCATAAAACATAATTTTATCAAATCTTGTTCAAAATAAACGGACTTGTTAAGTTATGCTTGTGTAGATAAGATGATTAAATTTGTACGTATGAGTACGTATGTTGTAGTCGATTCTAACAGAAATACAAATTATTTATTGCTCACGAAGCCTGCAGATGCGCAAGCCGGATGTGGAAATAACCTGATATCCTCTAAGGCCCTCAATCCACTTTCGAGCATCTAAACTATTTAACTCGTCGGTATTAATCCGATATGCGTAAATATATATATGCACGTTGCTTTTTGATAGCATTTATACATATATCCGATTACTGGTTTATAACGATTTATATATCAATTTTCTCTGAATAATAAATTGGTTGAAATTTATTTTCACAAGACAGCTTGTCATTTTATAAGATTTTACTGATAGTACACTCAGGATTGGCTTCTGACGAAGGAACTCCTTACAGTTTACGGTATAGAGACAACATCTTGTATGAATATTTCATTATGTTAGCCTGTTCCAAGTTTCGCGACAAGCTTTTATATCATATATAATTGTTAAATGTTATGATAGATTTATATAGTTTCAAAGTTTCTCTTCTATTGTTTGGAACATTTCAACAAGAGCTTGTTTTTAAAAGTGTTCTTATTTACTATTTCACTGATGCTCAACTTTGAGGTAGTGCAATGTAAACAAGATAAATGTTTACCGTGCTTTTACCGAGATTAATAGTAATAGGCATACGAGAAGCTTACATTAAACAAAGACTTCCATGAAATCTGATTAAAATACCCCACATTTCGTACCGTTCGCCCAACCCCCACGTAATGAATAAGCACTTTATTGAACTTCGCTAACATCCCACGCTGCGTGCAACTTAATCCAATGACGTTCACAGACAAGCATTATTTTTAGAGACAATTTCATGCCACCCGCCTACACAGTAAAAGCCCTATTTATACGATTTCAGAGATCTACAAAGGGCGAGTTTTTATTACAGCAATATTGCTGTATAATCAAACAAAGGTTAAGTGAGCTGTAAACATGGTGTTTTATAAGTCCTAAGTTTTTTATTGCAAATATTAATGTTAAGCAGAACATTCAAAGTGCTTTGAATATTTGTACTGTTATATCTTCTAATGTAGCCATGGAAAAAACTATTGACTATCAATATATGACTGCCGAGAACTACTCCGAAAACTTATTACAATAAATTAAGCAAACGATGTTTAATTTATTGTAGCATGAAACCTTGCAAAGGCACAAATTCAAGACCTTTCAATGATAATATGAATAAGCTGGAGACAGAATTATCAAATTGCAAACTGACGTCATATAAGGAACTAACATACATTACTTAATCTTGACACGTTTGCTAACTTTTCTTGGCATTCTATATTGAATAACACTGAACGAATCGATTTAATCAAGATTAAGATCAGAGATAGCAACGGCATCTTCATTCAAATTTTTAGCAGCAAAAACAATACTAATAATAGTGCCAATTACAAAACAAAGGCACACAAAGATTAAGTCCCTGTAAAGTCACGTACATTTGCTTTAATAGATGCTTTGTTTTAACAGTCAGTCTGTCAGGATATAGCCTTATATATGCTTACTTTCATCTGATTGCGGCGCTGATAAAATGGCACTGTGCTTCTTCTTTACTTCTTCAACGTTAGCCTGGATCTTGTCTATCATTTCTCGTATCTCTTCCACCTGAAAACAAACGAACATTTTTAACAATTATTGTTTTTATCGTGTAATTAAATTTCGTCTTATAATTAATTATAAGATACAATACAGAGTTCTTTGAAATATAAATCAATTAAAATATAAATGAACGACTTTTTACTATAAATATTTACACATTGACTTGATAATACAAAAATAATGTTTTCATAATATAATAGATAAGGAAAATCCGAGAAAGCTTAAGCTTGATCTTAAGAGCAAAGTAAGACTTATTACTATAATATCGTTCTTAAGCATTTCTTAAAAAAGAAACTACCGCACGACTTAATCTTCTAAGTCTTTTGTTTTGTCTAGCTTTCCTGGTCACGAATTTCTATATCGCCTAAAACTGTAACTAAGAATATTTAATTTAGTACGAGGCCATCTACGTGGACCTTTGCCGATAGACACTGAGACTGTACGAAATAACTTACAATAAAAAAACCACCTTGATTTGGCGGTCATTTTAAACTAAATAAAATATGTAATATACAAGATTGTAATGTCAGTGTTACACAAAGAACACAATTCGTCCTCAGAAACCTTCAATGTTGTTTGAAATAAAAAAACACGTAGTCTGTACTTTTTAAAAACAAAAATAGTAATTATTAAATATTAATTTTTGTATTAAACTTGTAATTAGCTTTTGGTTTATTTTTGATTTATTTGTAGGTATACGTTGATTTGCCGAAGCAACTCGATTGTTTATCTTCGACGAATGTAATGTAGAAACGTTGACAGTTGGAACAGAGCCAGTAAGCTAGCCTTGATTCTGGTATTACTTCATCTGCTACTTTAAAACTTATAACTTATTCCAAAACTAAAATCTTTGAAATTATTGATATTACATAAGATTGATAATATTATCTAATCGAAATCACGTATTTATTAAAATGTTCATACTTGATTTTTTTTTATTAAGATATTTATGTAATAATTCATATGCATTTAAATGTTAAAAAACGTTTTAAAAATTCAATTTAATAAAAATAAATATTGGACAACATCACATACATTACACTGATCCCAATGTAAGTAGCTAAAGCACTTGTGTTATGGAAAATCAGAAGTAACGGCGGTACCATAAACAGTCAGACTCAAGACAACATAGAAAACTAATGAACTTTTTCTACATTGACTAGGCCGGGAATCGAGCCCGGGGCCTCGGAGTGGCGTACCCATGAAAACCGGTGTACACACTACTCGACCACGGAGGTCGTCATCAAAACGTATCCAACAGATATTAGTAAGGTTATAAATTAAATGTTTCCTTTAAAATGATACGAAATGCAATGAATAGTGTCGATTGTCAAATGTCATAGACTGAACAAGAATTATGAGAGCTAAGAAAAATATAGTTTAAAATTAGTAAGCAGTTCATTCGCTTATATAAATATAACTATATAATCATGTTCAAATGAGAGAAAAGATTAAAAGCACTTACAAATTCAGCACATACCGACATTTTTTAATTTATGAAATGACAAGCGAATATCTGCAAGTTTATGGTTATGTAAATTAGATTTTGCTGAAGTTATTTATATTTATCTATATTATCTGTATATATATGTTGTGCTAGAAATCGCTACTGGGTAGGAAAAATATAGAAAAAATTACTTTAAGTTTCAAAAATAATTTGATATTTTTTCGAGTTACGAAAACGTGATAAGATAAAGGTGAGAAAAAAATAGTTCACTATAATATGTAGTGTTTGTAATATAATATGTTACGATTTCTCCCGTCTTAATTACCCAACCTACCATCATGTAATTTTGTATTAACTTTGTCAGAGTTACAGAAAAGGACAGAGGTACAAAACCTGCTCCCCCACACGCAGGCGGACACTACAGCTATTTTATATAAAAGTAAAAGACACAGCTTGTGATGAAAGCCTTTTAAAAACAATGCTAGCAGTTTACCCAACGACCACGTCCTGAACCGATGCGATCTCATAGAAAACACCCTATGCCATGCCCAATATGGACGTCACTCGAAGCCAAGAAGGCTCAAATTCTAATTTCAAGGCAAATTTAATACTCGCCCCTCGTCCGGTGAAATCAGAAATAGTTAGCTAGTTAGTTAACAAAAATAAGCCTTTTAGGTAATTTGAGCCGCGATAAGAAGACAATACAAACGATCGTCAAGGATTCATTTTAAATTCTTAAAATAACAAAAATATATAATACATTCTGTATGAAAATATAATACCTAGTTTTTTTTTGTTATCAATGCGATATAAATCCAACATAGAAATCATTTTTATAACATCATAGTAATATACGTTAGAACGTATCTGAGTCATATAATACCGAAACAGGAAGGAAATTAGTTGACTTGTGGCGAAGGCAACAACCGATTGCAGAACAGTTTAGGCTATATCTATATTAAAGGAAATGCTGGCAAGAATCCAACCTCAAAACAAACCCCCACAACTTGCGACGGTACTATGCATCGTGCTTAACTTTTAAGAATTCCCTGGAGCCTCTTTATATCTCCTCGCAAGTTGAAGTGATTAAACTTTTCTGTTCTCGTTTAATCTACTCTCCGAGAAAAACAAAGTAGATAATTTAAAACCCCTATAAATATACTTCACAAAATTGTAAACTTTGTTACTTAAATTAAAATAAAACTTATAATACCAGTACAAAGTAAGTACACCCTGCCTGCAAATTAGGCTATTTCATAACTCATTTCTTATAGAACTTTATTAAATGATCAATGCTATAAACGAATTCGCACTTTTAAATCAGAGGTTATTAGAAATATTGCTTTCCTTAAGGTCAGAGAAACGTAAAGATCCGTTTAGTTGAACGTACAAAATTGGAAAGAGACGAGGTCAATGACCCATTAAAGGTTGATTACTAATCGACTCTTGGTTAAACCCACATAGAATTTGCCAACAATAATTAATGAATATTGTGATAAAAATATATTTTCAAATATGGAAACAATATTAAAAAATTAAAAGCTTTATATTTATAAGTAATGTTTAATTAAATTTAGTATTTTTTCTTATGTTTCATCAAATATCGGTCGATTAAGTGAGTGAAGTTCATGGCTACGATCGGGTCGATAGGATCGAGGCTTATGGGCCTCACGCTGGTAACTCATGAACCATGAATCACCAATTAATCAGATTACCAAGATAGCTTATCAGCGGCACTTGATAAGGTGGGCCGAACTAACGCAATAATAATTTTTCTGCAGACTTTTGTTTCAGTGTTAAATTTTGCATTGGGTTTTTTTAATCAATAAAATACATTCATAGTTTGTTTCTAATTTATATATCATGGCAAGATGACAAACGAAATCTGCCTATTTCTTCACCGGCAATACGCGCGACAATCTTGGAAAGTAAGATGCCTGTAATTTCACTGGCTCACTCATCCTTAAAGTAGGAACATATATTATGTATTGCTGATTCGGCGTAGTATTAATGATGAGTAGGCTAAAATTATATCATCAAAAATAATATCAAATATAAATAGTTATATAATAATATCGTCGCATAGACCTAAATTTAGACTTATTTTAATTAGAAAATAAAATGAGTTTTCTTGGTCTATTATTATGTTGTTATAGAAAACCTCGGTACATTTGAGTATTCTTCAATTACTCTAAACGATTCTGGTGCGAGTCGTGTTACGAAATAACCTTGAACTATAGCTGAGATAAAAGTTTATTCCACTCAGTTTTAATACCAAACGGCGTATAATAGACTGCATATGACCACGCCTCCCATGGGGAATGCTTAAATAGAACTTTTACTAATAATAGGCCAGTCTGGGGCATAGCAAACATTTTCAGCGTTCAATAACGCATTCAGCGTCATAGGCACGATACGTAACCTTAGCGTCTGGACGGCGTCGGTCCACATTCGTCGGCGTCCCATTGTCGTTTCGACAGTCGTCGTGTAGTCTTTTAGAAATTTAATGGGGTCGCTGCTAGTGTTGGCAAGTTTCTCACGTACGTATTACATTCAAATTAATTGTAAAACTATGATGAGTATCATAAAATATTCGAGTATTATCTACTAATTTTTATCTCAAAAATAATAATGATTCAAACTAACTGGCTTTTAAATTATTATAAGAAAGAAGTAGTTTAAGAGACTTATGAACAAACTCAGCATCGCAAAACTTTAAACCCTTGATACTCAACACACACAGAGGATACCTTACACGAGGTTCGTTGAATGTGACTTTAAGCATATACTGTTTCCATATGTATGTTTAACAAAGTAGGAAAAAAAGTTGAGAGTATAAAATGAACCAAATAAAAAAATCAGCTTTACAATTTCCTATAAATATAGATTTCATCCTTCGTTACAGAGCGCTGACAAGTTTTCCTCCGAGTTATCCAATTACTACCCAACCCATGACCCAAAAGCGTGATTTATCGAAGGAAATCTATAAGTTTTTCCGCTGGCAGAAATATAAAATCAATAACCATTCGAGAAAGTTTCTCGTTTTACATCGTTCATATTAATAACAGCGTGGTGTCACTACGCTACTGTTATCTAAACTGCAAGCTATATCGTCGAAATCATTAAGTGGAAACTTCGAAACAATGACTTTGATAACAAATGCATATGTGCACATTTTTTTGATAAGCAACTTTTATAACATATACTTAATTAATAACAAAAAAAACAATGTTATCACTACACAGTATAAAACAAAGTCGCTTCCCGCTGTCTGTCTGTCGGATTGATGTGATTTTTTTGATAGATTGAGTGATTTAAGAAGAAATTATACATGTATATAATACATGCATAATACAGTAGAGAAACACTGATAATTTTAGAGGTTTCTAATTTGATATCGTAAATACACACATTTTTTTGCGCTTACATTGCAAACGGTGGCTGAACCCTGCGAGATAGATCAGATAAAGTACTACAGTATTGTACAAGCTCTACAAAAATGGTATATGTCTGGTACAAGTTGCAGACGGCACGAAATAAAATACCTACATACCCTGGTACCGTAAAGTAGGGACGGGTAGCCAGTTAATTATATTAATATTCTATAGAGACACTCGCAAACAACTATCACAAAATGAGTCGTTCGCTACAAAGTAAGAC
This sequence comes from Vanessa atalanta, assembly GCF_905147765.1. NCBI lineage: Eukaryota > Metazoa > Arthropoda > Insecta > Lepidoptera > Nymphalidae > Vanessa > Vanessa atalanta. The sequence continues at coordinate 4,317,378 of NC_061876.1, read as the reverse complement.
ATGACAATACAATGAGAAACAATGGAGCACGGAGTCTGAAGTTTCGTTGAACAAATAATCATCTAGTAATGTTTAGTAACTTCAGGTATATCTACATAACATCTTCAATCTAATAATGAAACAATTACAAGAATGAGTAGTCATTGTTCTTGAGAATGAGAGTAAAATAAAATCACAAGTTGATATTATTTGATGTTTATCTGTAAGATGTTTATTGTATGGGTGTTGTTACTTAAAAAGAAAACTATCGAAAAATCAATCTACATTTTTTACTTGTTTTCATAATTTGCGTTGTGTTGAAAATTACGAAATCCATAATTAAGCATTTTATCATTCTACGATAGTACAATAGCAAAACTATAAGTATTGAAATGAGACTCCAAAAGTTATTAGAGATTGAACGTTTTAAATTTCCTTCTTGAATGGGGGAAGTTGCTTTAGACCTTTAATAAAGATTCAGCTCTAATACACCTTGTTATGATCGTTTTTAAAACTACCTCAACAATGGCTATACGAACGTTTATTTTAGGGAACAATGGCATTCGTCAAGCTGAGGGAAATAAAATTTGCCCTTTAACAATCAAACGTTCACTTTAACGCCATTGTTACGAGACACAATGTAAAGTGCTCTACTCTATTATTTTAATAAATACGAATAGATTTTTATGATAAACGTACTTATCAACAGGGACTTTACTCAATCAAAATATAGTGTAACTAAAATTAAATGATATCTCTAGAGATGACATCAAAATCTTTTAATACAAATTCCAAATCTACAAGTCCATATATTATAAGTGTTGTTTTGTATTATTATAGGCAGACGTGTATGCCACTTGATGGTAAGTGGTCACCATTGTCAAATTTAAGAAATATCAATCATTCTTCACATCGCCAATGCGCCACGAACCTTGGGAACATTATGTCCCTTGTGCCTTTAGTTACACTGAGTCACCCTTCAAACCGGTATACAATATACATAACTAAGTATTGCTGCTTAGTGGTAGAATATATAATAAATGGGTGGTCACCTACCTACCCAGACGGTCTTGCACAAAGCCCTACCAACAGCTAATGTTAAAAAAGAGCGTACGCGCCATACTATTTTTAAACATTATGTCCTTAGAATTTCTATTTTTGTATTATATCATGTAAAATTGTTTAAATAATTCATTTAATGCATTCTTACAAATGATTGAGGTACATCATGACGCCTTGTATTAGACGTTTTATGAGTGCGTATAACGTGTTTTAAGATACACGTCATTGGTGCTATGTACAATTGACTATTATCAAGATTTTGTTATCTGTGTGTCGAGTTGATTGTCATTTTTGTTGACTTGTTTCGCTGATAAAATCTAACATAATGTTAGATAAGTTGCAACACTAAATTTAAATAACTCTCAATATCTTAAATCATATTAGGTACTATAGTTTTCTTTGCTTATTCATTTATATACCTATATAGGCATGTAGAATGAATTCTAAGTTCATATGTCCACCATACATATATATATAATTTATTATTTTTTTATTATTTATACATTTAATTTATTGTGATATATCTTATTTAAATTGATCTAAATAATAATATTAATAACTATAATAGAACAATTTAATAAGTACATAATTAAACAAAAACCACGCATTACCGATTATTCTTGCATACCAATAGCAATAGCTGTATGAGGTTGGAAACAGTCGTTGTCACTATGTTTGTTAAATCTTAGATCAATAATAAAAAACAATTTACGTTTTATTTTATTTTTAAATACTTTTATGGAAAACCTATCGTAACATACGATGTAGAAAAAGTTATTATGTGCAAACAGTAAATAAAACAATGTATGAACAACACAAAACATTTCTGGATGCAAGTACTAACTCTGCAATATTTGTAAGACAAGGTTATTCCAGGAGAATAACTTTAAACAATTAATCACGTATGAAAATGTAACCAGAAAATCAAGGATTTGAACTGAATTTGAGGATGTGTAATATACAAGTAATATACATACAAGATCTCGACTATTTCGGTAACTATTTATCAGAACAGCAGACAGCGCAATACAGGCGTTGCAACGCTTAAACAGTCTTTGCAATCAGCAAAAGCGTAAAACAAATTGCGAAACAAACGTAAAGCGTGCAGCGAGTTTCGAACAATAGTTTGTGTAGTTATTGTTCTGATAACGTACGCGGTATATACATTGGAAACCCGACTGGGTGTTCCAGTTGATCCACTTTGCATTTTGCGAATATGCGAATGAGCTTCGCGCGATTAATCTATTTTTCATTGAACTTTAAATTTAATTTAAAGGAAAATTTTGAATACGTTATTTTAGAAGAAGTGACATTAAGAAACAACAATTTTATCATTATTATATAAATCAATATTTATCCCTCCTATATAATTCGTAAATACAGACAAAACCTAATAACCGTACGCAAAGTGTTGTCAAATCAAAAGGTGCCCGTGACAGCTTCGACGCGTATTCCAGGCCTACTTGATCCACAGATAATCGCTAACAATATAGTATCAATGTTTCTCCTAATATTGAATCCAATGAAATCTTTATATTTTGTGACCAAGATGATTTGATTCTAAATAATTTTAACCATGACGGGATCAATGCTTCGGGCTGCTGTAAATTTCTCGACGTCAAAACTCAATAACATTGTATTGACCTAACCCGGAGTCGTTCAAAAATATTAAATTGTAAAATTTACGACAATAAGTAAGAGCGTTTTTTTGCTAAAGGATATTGACAAAAGTAATGATGTCTTAGTTTATTGCACACCTTGGGTATGAGATGATCGCCTCCAGGCTGTTTCAAACAACGAATATATGTTTATTATTATTGTACATGATAAAATGAAATTAAGACTTGTTAAAATGAAATCTAAAAAAAAAAGCTAAGTTTCTTTCGCCGGTTCTTCTCAGGTCCGAGGTGTTAATTTCGTAGGTGGTTGAATAAAGATTTTTGACTTGACTTTGAAAAAAAGTCTAAACACAAAACTGATATTTTTTGAATTTCTAATAATAAGTATTTTTATATAAATCATGATAAATTAAGCTGTTAACAAATACTTAAAGTACGACATAAAATACATTATCTGTGCATTCAAAAATAGTCTTTAATACGTAGAACATAACCATAAGGTTCTATGATGCAATTTTCAGCTACCATCCATTACAATCAAGGTCAAATACTATTGCTCGGTATCTAGGCTAGCCGTATAATTTACTAAAGCTTTTATACAACCCGGGCGCAGCTTTAGCGATTAAATTAGTCTTTAGAGACACTCGACGCTTGCTGTCTACTCTGAATGCGGTCAGAAGGAGGAAAGGCCTTTTTAACGAAAAATAAATGTGATAGAAATACTATTTTTTATGTAAATATTATGTAATAATGATTGTGAAAATTACAAAAGGACGTTTTTAGTAAGAACGTCTTGAAAAATCATTGGGCCGTTGTTCCAGTACCTAGTTGGCAAAGAATTGAATTAAATAAAATTGATGCCAGGGGAATGTGGTTGGCAAACCTCCATTTTTTCAACGCTGAAACTGCGGGTAATATTAAAACTTCCGAACTAACCAAGTCTAGGGATTGAGTTAGCCAAGACTAACAGCTGACTGTACAGACTACAAGGATTGACTCCATAAAATAATGTTTGGATGTATGTATTTTCAGGTAAGACAGAATGTTGTTTGAGCCCTAAGCTACCTGCTAAGTTGGTCTCCTAAATCTTATAATATCCTTAGCTAAGCATAAAAGCATGAGCTTTAACGGACTATGAAAACTTAATGCTAAATGTTTGCCAAAGACTTGGAACTCAATACGATATGCAGAAATAGATCATGTACGAAATTCTATACCGAGTTAACCGTTGACGGAGCAAAAAAATTGCCAAAACAAAGTGGAACTGGCCGTGACACGCCTACCACATTTAGAAGATTTACGGACATTAACTACAGCTCATAACACGAGAGAGGTGGCCAAAAGAACTGCCTTCAATCATTACTAATCAGAGAAAACGTTTTATATAGATAAGAATTATATCTGAAAGAAGATATTTGCCATATAGTCTGACATTAATGACACCATGATAATATTTATACTTCTACTCTTTGTATGACAAACAAATATAACGAGACTTATTTGTACTGATTTTATAATCATCACAATAACTAAATAAATAAACTTTCTCACAAGGCCTACCCAGAACTATTAAAAAATCATAATGTGAAATGCATTTCATCCTCTATGCACTATTTTTGATAAAGTAACGGATTTGAGATATCAATCTATACTAATATTATAAATGCAATAATAACCCTGTATGTCTTTCTATCTGTTGCTCTTTCGGGGTCAAACCACAGAACCGAATTTGATGAAATTTGGTGCTAAGCAAGCTTGAGTTCCGACCAACCCCTAAAACGCAATCAAAGCTGGGGGTGACAACTATCCATTAAAAAAATATTCATTGGATTTATTTCGTGATGCACAGTTATTAGCTTTCGTTACATATAACATCAAAGTTAGACCCTTGACCCGATGTTAAGTGATTTAGTGTGTGACATGGCGTGTCAGTAATATCGCTCGTCATATTCAAATGACTCAATCGACCTATGCAAATGCGGTAGACTTCCCGCGCTTCTGAAAGCTAAATTATTTTGATAAACAGATGGTCTCCCGTCTAATACTCTCGTGCGTCGAGCTACGAACACTTTGTAAATTAATATTATCAGAAATGAAAAAAAAAAAAAAAAATTCATAATACCTACTATAATTTAAGAACGGATTTAAAAAAAATTATAACTAATTTTATTATAGCATGTGAGATACATTTGACGTCAAATTGAAGCCAGGTTTAATTATAAGTTTGTTGACACTCAATACCTACAGGTGGTAGGAACTCTGAATTTAACGATTCAAAAAATAATTTTCCTTTTAGAAGAAACTTACCTCACTGAAGAATTCGTCCATGAAGCCGCCTTCGACGGGGACGTTGACATCGTCAGGCCCGACGTCATCATCGTCGCTTTGCGCCTGTTAACAGAATAAAAAAATTGCATTTATAAAAACTCGTAAACAAACTATTTTATAATGCTTTTGATTTCACTGAAATAGCTTAAAGCTAAATTTCCGGTGGGTATTTTCGTAGCTCATATGTAAGCAAGAGTTGACATCGGATGGCGCACGTAAAGCAAAATTGAATCCACTTAGTTGAGGCGGACTAGCCATTATTCAATTTATAGGAGAAGGTCGCGTCCCCACAAAGGCCCTACGACCCGGATATACTGGGATACCGTGTAATGAAAACCAGAGCTTTTATTTCGAATATGATATAGTTAATTAAACAAAAAATAAATATTTTTGTTTTGATTTCCATATAAAGTTTTAACCAGAGTATCAATATGGTGACTTTTAGTAAATAATTAAATGACACATAACAATGAAGTAGGTATTTTTAAAATTAAGTTACTTAAGTGACCTACGTTTTATTTTCATTATTTATCGCATGTTGATAAAAGCCCTTCGTTTCGAATAACGAGCATCAATGCATTTATAAGGATGTTTTTATAATATAATAGAAGAGTAATTTGTACGGCTGTGTACGATATGTACAACATTTTTTGTGATCCGAGAGTGACAAAAACAAGTGAAAAACAACCTGTAACGTCGAGTTTTCATATTAATTCCGTGTATCTTTTTTAGCGAGCAACATGGAATATTGCACCAAAAAATAAAACCCGCTAAAAATTTTACATTTGCAACTTTGTAACTTTGAAGCCTCCTTTTAAAGTAACATTGACATGCATATATAAACAAAGCAAGACTATATACGAATAATATTATTTATTAACTGGAATGACTTTTGTTAACATTAATAGCTACAGAGTTTCTTTCTAGTTCTTAATAGAAATCACGTTCCGAACCCGTGACATGTATTCAAATAAATTTATATTTTTAAAATCTCTCGTAAAAGTCTATTTTCCAAGTTGTTAAGTAGCCTGAAGTATATTTAGAATATCAAATAGAACTTTGCTATTGCTATTACATAATATTAAATTTACAATTATATAAAATTATTGATGTTAGTACATATTAGCCGACTTATTTGGAACGCAAAATTAATTCTTATGATAACAAATAACACCTGAACATTTAACAATTGTCCAACGTATATAGGGTTACATACAATATTTGTCATTAAATGCCACACTGCGCTTGTTAATAATATCATTAACAAAAATAGTTCTGATGACTTTAAATTATCAGTGGTAGCCCAGTTGATAAAAATCGTGAATACTAATCGAGTCCAGTCTAGACGAGTACCACTTGGCTCTAAGTTTTTAAGTACTACTAAGGCTTGATTTTAAGGAAAAAAACCGAGAAGAGAATGATTGTTTATAATTCATCTCCGTGTTGATACAGAGATTCGTGAGAAAACATGCATGTGTTTGATGAAATTCTGCCTCTAACTGTCTATCTATTTATCTAATTAATCCAGCTCAACAGAAGAGAGTTAGTCGCTCAGTTTTAGAACATTTACGAACTTTTAGTATTATAGTTTAACTAACATTAACTACGATTGATTAAAAATATTTTGGAATGAATCAAATAATATTCGTCATTTTATAATAATCATCACTTACTCTTTAAAATATATACAAAGTTAACACAATTCTTAAACAGTAATTTTAAATAACAAAAAAAGAATTTCGCTCCAAAGCGTGACGGCGTAGGACTCTTTCATTCTATTCCAAATATTAATTTCTTTCCGACATTTGAATAGAAACTTAAAAGTTGGGATATAAATGAACCTCCTACTTTTAGTATTGTAACTTTTTACTCGTGCAAAAACTTAGTGTAGGCTAGTCAGAGCAAGTATTATAGCGCTCATTAGTTATTCCATCACCAAACATAAATAGTTTGTATTAGCCAGAAAGGTGAGTCAGCCATGTCTGTTAAAGAGATAAAGATCATAGCGTCTTATTAATCAAATTATCTTCTTAGTAGTTAAAGATAGATACGTATATATTTCGTACAATCTCAATCTTTATGGTCCCGCATACCATTATAAAATAGGCATGTTTAATCTTTTACTTTTTTGATATAATTTATACACATAAGTAAAAAGATAAAATATATAAAAAATACCCGATAGGATATCCCATAGGATATATTATTAATGAAGCTACCAAAATTTCTTAAGCATGTCAATTTTTGGCCACGGAACACTGTCTGAGTTAACCATCAATAATTTAACCCTCGTTATGTTATAACTTTTCAATAAAGTTGTAACAGTTGTCTACTCGTAATCTGAAGTGCAAATGATTGATTTCCATATATTATATAATTTTCAAAAAAGAAAAACTCTCATACCAACTTAACTTAGATGTCCTATATTTCATCATATTACGTTTTTAACTCTGTGTAAGCGTATTTTAAGGCTTACGTTAATGATAAGAAGGCTGAATACGCTAAGCTTCGCTTTTGCCTTTTTTTGGAAAAAAAATAAAAATCATGTGTTTGAAACGCTCATCGACGTTCCAGTAGGAATATCTGTGCAAAATTTAATTCAGATAGACGCACCAGTTTAGGTTGTGAGTCATTTCAATACTGTATTAAGTGGATACTTCGTTAAACCGTCTCTGTTCCCATGCAAAGTTTATGTGTTTCACTCATAATTTAAAATTGCGGTGATTAATCTTGAATTTTCTGAACAAAGAAAGTTTTACGGTTGGTTTTCATAACTTTAAATATCTTTCACGTAATTTATTATCTTGTTTATACAACATTTTTGATCATATATATTTTATAGAATAATCTAGAGTACAAAGACGATATCGAGTCTAGATGGCAGCGGACAGACATATAAATCATTTTGCATATGTATACTATGCCTACAATGCAGGCAGTCTTTGTTAGCATACGATTAAATGTAGGTCAAGGGCCCGTCTCGTACCGCGATAATATATCGAACCATTATTTATGCCGCAGGGGGCCGTTCCGACACACTGCCTTAATTTAGTAAACTTGTGTTTTCAAGAAGCTATCATGACGTAATATCAAATAATATATGATTCATATATTGTATAAACATTCATACATAACGATTGGTAAATCAAATATATTTACATAAATATGAAACCATAAAATAAGTCGATCTAAAAATAAAATCTTATCTCTGCAAAGTTTAAAGGTTTCACAGAGCTTTTCATTACCAGGAACGCAGTGAGATCAAATAAAAATAGCACCGTTACAGTTGAATATACAACGATAAAATTATGACCTTATATGAGAGTAGGCGTTGATACTCGGCAGTCGACGACACGTGTTGCATGATGACATGCCTTTTATTACGTATGAAAAACTGGAAAAAATACCCTCAAACAGCATAACATGGATTATGTTACTTATGATTTTGTTTTAAATATATTTTTGCTAAAGGCACTGCTTTATTCCGTTTTATTAATCTACAAATATTTAATCATTACAATCAGTTTTATTTTATACTGTACAATTAAAAAAATTGTTACGTAAAAAGGCGACTTTTATGAAACATTATAAGAGTGCTCCAAAAATGTATTCAAATGAAAACCCAAATATAAATTACATATTTCCCTTGAAAACGGACTTAATGCTATAAACTGCTGGGCTTAAGCCTCCTCTCCATCAGGTTCAAGGAGAAGGTTAGGAGAGAATTATGATTAACAAAAAGGCCGCTTTTCGAATTCCAATCAGTTCGACTTGAGAAACTTGGAATATTCATTTGTATGAAAGTGTTCGCTATCAATAAATGTTTCTGACTTGCAATAATACTAAGTTCTTATACGAAATTGGAGTCGAGAATAATACGCGATCAAAGTGTCTGGTCTAGGTGAACGTATTTATTTTCATAAAATATCTTACTATATTTCAAAAATTAAAAAAAATCAGAATTAATAAAAGGAAAAGAATATCTCATTATGAAATTAGCTATTTCGTTTGGAAATATGCATATTAAACAATTAGGTAAATAGCCCCAAATTACGAGCCCTTTCAAAAACTCGAAGCACGCGATAAAACTACGTAGGAATCAAGAGATTAATTAGGCTTACTTATTTTGTAACTATTTTCGGGCCCGGGGCGTGGTGACGACAAAATCGTGAGTCTCGACACGTATTTCAATCGAACGGCTCGGTCAGCGGGTTGGCTCGAACGGACGAGCTTTTACTAAATAATATAACACCATTTTACTTCATAGAATTTCAGACGTTTCAATTACTGTATCGAACAAACTTCTATTGACTGAAAATATTTTACAATGCTTGTATTGTATGAAGTAAAAACATGATTATATAATTTTTTACCGTGTGGTTTCATTATTTAATTAAAACATTTTTTAAGTAAATAGCACATAAACATGAGAGCCTTCTTATGAGTTACATGTGAATATTTTTAATAACACGGTGAAATTCGGGCGAGCCTAAAAGTGCGGCTAGAATAAATGCTTACATTATCTTCTAGTAGAAGGATTAAGTCTTTTATTATATTTTTTCCAGGCTGGATTTCATGGCTGGAAAACTAGGCTTTAAGTTTTTATAATACAAACATTACGAAGATATTATAGAGTCGTACCATTCGTGTTGGTTATTTGAAAATTTTATACAAGCAAAATATTATACGTTTTGTCCTTCTATTGAAGATTTATATTTACTTTCTTATATAATTCAAATAACCAGCTGTTTTATATTATGCGATCTTAAAAGAGAGAGACGTCATTATGAATCTAGTATTTAAATATAGATTAAATTACTGCAACAAGGCTTATAAAACGTTTCGTTAAAACATTCCTTCGTAAAGATACTTCGCTATTAAATTAGTGATAAGGCTTCGTCTGAACCTATCTGGTTGGTACCTACCACTCATTACATGTTCTGCTGCCAAACGGCAACACTTAGTATTGTTGGGTTCCGGTTTAAAGGGTGAGTAAGTCAGTAACTCTACAGGCACGACGATATAATGTCTTAGTTCCCAATGTTAGTGACACATTAGTGTTATGAAGAATGGTTATTATTCCTTGAATTTCCAAAGTCTATGAGTAGTGGTGACCACTTACCATCGGATGACACATTTGTCATTACGATTACTTGAGAATAACATAAAAAAAAAACATTCTTAGATGAAAAAAAATTAATGAGCGTCTATAGTTCATATAATATCGCCGTTGAATATATACTTATATTTATAAAGTTACTTTACTAATTTCACAATCATATAAAAATAATGATTAAATATACCCGTTGTAACAACAGTTAAAACATTGTAATCTATAAATTCAATCCCATTATTTGATAAATATAACGAAACCAAGTTCAATTGTTCACTTTTCACAATGGTCCTATAAGTAGAAACTCTGCCAGAATCAGATAAAGAAATGCAATTTGCAAGGCATTAAGGTTAGGACGAATTGCGATTCTCTAAGCGAGCGTTAAACTTGCGTTAATACAACAACCACTACTTGAAAAGCTTCACGGTGGCGCAAATTCTAACAAATGGAACTAAACGAAGGGTATGTTGTATGATTCTTGAATAATCAAGTACATGTAAAACGCTTAAATTATGAATCAAAGAATAATTTTCATTGCGTTGACGCTGTAATTAAATTAGTCCAACGTAATAAGCGACGAGCTTGGAATTGTGATCGTAACACTGGAAACCGGAACCAGTTGTTAAACCGTACATTTATCCCAATTAAGCTGAATAAACAAAGCGAGCGATTTAACGCAATTCACGTACAAAACAGATTGAGTGAAACAATTTATGACGATTTGCCGTAACAAGCTTTCCGAGTTCAGATTTAGTATAATAAATCTCTATAACATAAGTTAAAAAGTACCATATTTCATTTTCTTATCACCTCATGTGAAAACAAATATTCTCTTATACCCGCTGGGTAAAAAGTTACGCCGCGAGCATAAAAGATAGCTCAATTCCGAAATGCCGTAACGCCAGACCATTACACAACGAATAAACCGACCTTCACCTTCGCAATAACCCTTTTCGTTGACTAGGACTCCGGGGAAAACATTGTGCGAAGCTAATTCAACAAACCTTGATACAAAGGCTTCGCTAAAGTTAGACGGATAAAGAGATTTCGCTGGAAGCTAAGAACTAAATCGAAGGTTAAAAAGTTAGAATAACATGATCACCGTTTGATGGTCTATAACATTATTGAATACCAAAAATGTATTAGAATAATAATGATGGCTTACGATACTAAGGTTCTTATATGCCAAATTTTATAGCTTAGTAACGATACAGTGCTCAATATTTAATAACCAGTTATGGATAAATAAAATAATTTAATAACATAACATACTTTAATAAAGGACAGTTTTGTTCCATCGACTTTTACTAAATTTTGACGTCTGATATGAACACGTAATGTTACTGATTCTATAATAATAATAATAAAAATGATATAAGTTACGTTGCATTTTTGTAATTCATTAAAAACTGCAGAAATTTGTATTAAAATAAAACAGGCAGATAGATATCTTAGCGCAATACAGACTATATTATTTAATTAATATATAAAAATATTTAAAGGCCTATGAAGTATTACATTGACTTTGGTAAATTTTGCTACTACATTAATTTATGATTTAATAACATTTAAGAGAATGTGCTGTAGCTGAGCCTTCCGCGCTTCTTGATGGGATGGTGTTTGAGACTTCTGGCACGCTACTTCAATGCGGGGCATACATATAATCTATCATAATATCATAATAGAATAGGAGATGATGCCGCAGATTTTTATCCGACACACGCAGATTCTTCTTTACGAACAAAAACGAGATTAATGATAAACACAATATCGGATGGCGCGTGTAAGCCCACAACTTTTAGTTAAAGACTCACGTGTTCTAACCACTAGGGCTCGGCTCGTTGGTTTATAAAAACTGATAATACTCAATTTATATAACTATATCAACACGAATGACAAAAGAGACTTCCATCTTATTTAGCAAATTTGCGTAAATTAAAATGTTTCCTGAGCTGTATGAGCTGCTGATAATAATCAGTTACTCGAATGAAAATTAATATGAGAAATCGATAGAAACAGCACGACCTTCATTTGTTCCACCATTACCAGAGAAAGCTGCCAAGTTATCCGTATTGTAATCAATACAAATTATCAATTCAAAACCAATACGATTCTAACCAGAATTATACAATTTAATAAATTACATAATACTTGAAACTAAAAACTAATTACTTATTTCTAATAAGCATTAAATAATGACTGAAATTGAGATAAATAAATCGAGTAGAAAAGGAAAATAGTACTGAATAAAATAAACTACAGACGTTAATAGGATTACGGGAATCTGGGTCAGTCAGAGGCTGGTCTTTAAATCCGACACATAATTACATAGAGGCGTCATCAAGAGAAGTATCACAACTCTTTTACCACCTCGTTTAGGAGCCACTAAAGAAAGAAAAAATGTTCAGCGAAAATTACGGTTGCAATTATTTTAGCATTCTAATTTACATAATCCTTGCATTAAACATAAATCACGGTAAAGTTTTACTAACATTTTAAACAAAGGATTTCAATTTCGAAATTATAACTACATCAATCATTTTATCTTTTAAGCATTTTAAAACGTTGAAATTAAACGATAGCATTTTAAAGTTTTACAAAAATTTAACAAATTAACTAGGGAAATTAAAATCTTTGAAAATGTAAATAGAGAGTTAAAATATTCACATTGCACAACTCAATTACCCGAAATGAATTCGATTTTTAGCAATAATATTTCTTGCAATAGACATATAGATATATATATATATATTTATATGTGTGTGTATATAAGAGTAGGTACAATATATATTCCGTACCCAAATTTTCATCTAACCGTCGATTGTATTTATATACATTCATAATCTACAACATACATTGTACTTTTATGAGAAAAATGAAAATTGAACAATACAAACATATCAGAGGTTTCAACTGTTAACAATGTTTACCGTAATTTCAATTCCAATAAATTTAATTATATTCGTTACAGTTGTAAGACTTCTAAATGTAAAATATACTTTATGTTGAATTATTATCAACTGCTTTTTATATTCAAAATCTAATCTCTTGTAAACAGTATATGTCTTTTACTATAGATGATTTTTACTTCAGTTGATTGTCATATATATTAATAATTTCGTGCAGGTCTAGGATAGACCAGATCGAAACCTATCCACAATTAAAGATCGTTAAAAAATTTTTTAATCGACATCATATATCCGCAAAATTCGTATAATCGCAATATTTCGATATTAAACATGACAGTTCATCGGTGGCCATTTTTGACGTTTACGGGTTCTTTCTGAATGTGTGTTGCAAATAATAATACGGATACTGTAGTAAGTATATTTATATTTGTTTAGTTTTAATTATTCTACCCGAGCAAAGCCAGGGTTTTCACCTAGTTTAGTATAAAGCGACACAGTGTCAGAAAATTCTTCGGTAAAATAAATTTAAATCTTCAAGAACCAAGTATCTCTTTTATTTAACCGAACCTAACTTTATAATAAAAATAACCGTCACACGTTGAATTGTGTAAAATGTTTCCACAATCAGGGTTTACATAACGTGTTCTACGTTCCTGCAGAAAATAGTTTAAGTTCGAAAGCTTTTCTTTTATCGCAGTCCGGTTACTCTGAATATAACGAAACTATTTTTGAACACGTACACAATTTCCTGTTTAGTAATAAACTTTCTTGGTTGTTAATAAAAATAACACGCTCTTCTAGTTCATATAATTATAATAAAATTGTATTTTAATTTCTTTACCTAAGAACATTGCAGTGCTCATTCCCCGAGCCTTGTCAGCCAGTGCCTTGTCAGTACTGACAAGGTTTCTCATCAACCACTTATAACATACCCTGGCTTATGCAAAACAAAGAAGCCAGTAACATTGGCTAGTATACTATATTCCATAACAGATTCGAAGTGATCTAAACGGATTAAATTTTTATTTTTACGCTTAACATTACTGAAGTGAATAATTCGATAATTCTACCAGCGTCTCTTAAGACTTTTTCGAATGACGAATCCAACTAATTATTATTATTAATTACAACTAATTCAAAATGAACTAAATTAAAAAGGCAATGTGAATGAATAAACAACGACAAAGCTGAATAGTAATTAGTATTCGAGGGATAATTAAATGAATAATTAAAGAGTTAAATGAGTTTCAGTAATAAGGCAACAATACAGCCCTTAGTATTAGGTATGCTTATCACGAATTTGGACAGTCATAAAGCCAAGGGTCGCTTGGATATTGACTTCGTACACCTTTACAGCCTCTAAACCACATAGCCCTAAGTGTTATTTAAGGTTTCTCAATAAAGATATCAAATTAAGTACCTACTACATTCAGAGATACATACAGTTTACGGTTACGTGGAGTGGAGTTACGTAGGATAATGCTTTTATTAATGTATTAGTGTTACCATAAAAAAGCCCAGGCTTGATCTTCATGAAGCACCCTGGACTAAAAGTGTGGTGATCGATTTTAACAGATTAGCTTTAAGCACGAAGTAACTGATGCCTTAGAAGTATATGACGTCAACATTAATCAAAACGCAATGTTTAAAGAAAAAGATGTTGATGCTTTATATTAAGGTTATACTGATATATATATAATGGAAAGCAATAGTTAAATCACTGTTACTATAAACCTGTCCTATCTGTTTTGGGGCCGTAATAAATTTTAAGTTGGGAAACTTACTCGGATCTTCAGACGTGAACCGTAAAACAGGCAAAAATGTGCACAATTTGTATCGAAGGCAACGGAAACCGGCCGCGCTCTGCGGCAACCCTTACGTAATTCATTCCACGCCCCCCACCCACCTTGACACTCCTGAACGGCCCGCTTAGCCTCTCTGTATTATATTACACATTCGCACCGTATTTGCACAACCCTGTGTTCCCGAGAGCCGAATTTGCACAGCACTGGACTGTTGTTAATAATGGCAACGTCTCGCAAGGGTATCGAGGTCGACGAGTTTCTATTTGATGCGCAATCTGTTTGATACTAATTGTTTTCAATGTAATTAAATCAACGAAACACAGCACTCGACTTTGAAACAATTCTACCATACTAATGTAAAGTGAATTTATAGAATAGAAAAGGTTTCTCTTATAAGATAAACCGTATTTCGCGTCAGCTAAGAATTGAATGGTTCAAGATAATTTATTGTGTCACACGAAGCTGATTCAGGGAGGCCAATTTTACACGAGCTCGGCATCTGTTTATCACCTGCGATAAATGACGCGGGTCGTTTCATCTCAATCCAGTACATATTTTACAAGTCACAAGCTTATAAAACTTGTTTTAGAGCAATGTGTTCTCTTAACAAGAGATTGTCATGAATTTATATGAAGTTTTAAAAAATCAAATCCAAATGTAATAAGAAGAAATTGATGCGATTATAAATAAACCATCTACCAGCCATCTACCATTTGTCATGAAAAGTCAGGTCCAATAAATTGTAGTCGAATTATTGATAAATAGGACGGATAAAAAATATTTTGAGATTAAATATTTTGTAAAAAATACATAATATGCTGAAAGGCAAAAAGAAAATCAAAATCTTGATCCGACATGTCGTGTTCGGTCGAGTTAATATTGAATAAAGTATCGCCATACAAAAAGAAGCCGGCATTAGTTCCTGTATTATTTTTACACTGTCGTATAATCGTCCCGTTATACCCTTAGGGAACGGGACTATGTAGAGTATTGACCCACTAAAACCTCTGCAATAGCCACCTTTAACTGGCAACCTATATTTCCAATTGAATGCGAATGAAACCGAAAGCAACGTTGTAAGATATTTTTAATTCAGCAAATTTATATTTTAAGAATCAAGCTACATTATCATTGTGACTCATGACCAGAAACATGGAGTTATAGACTTTTTAAATATACACATAAGATATATATTAATAAAGTTAATAGTTTTAAGTTTTATATATTAACTAGCGACCCGCCGCGGCTTCGCATGGGTGCAATGCTGATACTAAGTATAATACAGAATGTCTTACAACGTTCACAGTTTTTCAGTCATTAGACAATACAAGCGGCTATGTCCCTGCGTTTTAAATCTGTAATATGTATTTTGAACTAACTCGCAGGATTCAGCCAGCGTTTGCAATGTAAGCGCAAAAAATATGTTTATTTACGACATCACTTCAGAAACCTCTAAAATTATCAGTGTTTCTCTATTATATTGTGCATGTATTATATGTATAAACCTTCTTCTTGAATCAATTTATCAAAAGATCTAAGCATACATAGAGACAGACAGCGTTAATCGACTTTTTTTTATACTATGTAATGAAGACTCTCCAAGTGTTGCTAGACGCAAGGTATATGTGAGTGAGTGAGTGTTTATGTAGAAAAGATAGTGTGTGTGTGTGTGTGTGTGTGTATGTAGAAAAGATAAGTGTTTGGATCGTAGATCAGAATATTCCCACGTTCAACTAACAGTAACAACATTTGATTCATGAGTCGAGAGATCATTGTAGTGATAAGCACATCAAAAGTAAGCAATGTTTTGTAAATAATATACACGTTATATGTATTTAATATTTTATGAAGTAATGTTTTTGTACAAATTTAATCATTACAAATGAACGTTTAATAAAAAAACATGGATTTTAAAACTTTTCCTAACGCTTCGTCTGGCACATTAAAACATACATATTTATATAAAATATATGAAATACATATTTTCATTATAAATTATCCTGTCCATCGTGTATTTATATATAACCGTAATAAACATGTATGGCTTTAGTTTAATTTAGTTAATTTTAATAATTCCTTTTGGTCCACTCTATGGTAATTTAAAACGCCTAATGTTAAATTTATGCTAAAATAGCTAGCAACTCTGAAAATGGAACTTGCCGGAAGTTTAAACTTATGCCGTGAAGTCCGACATATTTGAAACATGTAACTAGGCATACGGATATGCATTCGCTGAAGGCTGAGTACATTTCCGTCGAATAATAAATAACAATGTCGATGGAATATGAGTTTACTAATTTAAACTAGACAATTATTAAAAAATAATAGAAAGTTAGTTTGTTAGAATTCGTGCAAATTAGATGTTAGTCCTGAATACTGGTTAGTCCTGAGATGTTAGTTATAGTATAGATGTTAGTCCTGAGTCCTGGCCACGCAACCCTGAATTAGTTGTTGGATTGAAGTTCATCGTCATTTTATCAACTTATCTTGTTGTACACTTCCATATAAAATAAAATATAAATATTTACAATATTGTAGAACATTGATTTCTTTAAATTCTATATAATTTTAAGAGAAAACAAAGTACGTTACTCTTGTTATTAAGGCATCATCTAACTTAATATAATGTCTAATATTTGAACAAAACAAATAAGTAAATCAATTTGGTGTATATAGCAACTAAACCAACGACCTCGAGGAAACCCGTCGAGGCTTGATTTGGACAACAGCCAGAAGCATTAACACAAATATTGTGGTAACTTGGACAGTGCACGAGGGTTTAATGCTAATGCAGAAAACACAAACGTACATGAACGCAAAGTTTTATTTAGCGAAAAATTCATAGCTATTATACATTGTCTTCGCAGCCATTAAATCATACTATGAATATTTTCAGTGCAGTATAGCCTAATAATATCAAATCTACGAATTTATAGCTGTCGTGCTTCCAAATTTAAATTTTATCGTAAATAAATTATTTTAATTTCGCTTCAAGTCCAGTATGCAAATGATGATAAAAAAAAAAACTTCCATCGCATTGGGAATATTGAAAAATTAATCACGAGAAGCAATTGTTCCTCTAGGAAGTGGTTCAAATTTAATGAATTTTAATTCCCAAGCGGGTTACGGAACATCGTATCGTCGGTTACCAATAACGGAGTAATTATTTTTTAACTGGCTTTCCAAGGGCAGCCTCGTAAATCCGTTACATTACGCTGTTTACTCTCATAACGATATTAATAGGCAATAACTACAATGTCCTTGGGTTAGATATTAACAGCTTAAAAAGCAAATTTACTGTTTGTAGATCATTTATTATTAAATACTGAAACATTTCAAGATCATCGTGGAATTAATAAGTTTCGATAATAAAATAAACAGCCCATTCATTTTATTCGTCAGATTACGAAACAAGTTTACGATAAATAGTGAGAAAACATCGGTATTGTTATTCAGAAAAATGGAAATAACCTTGACCCGTCGCAATTATGACTGTCTAGGTCAAAACTTAATAATAACGTTTCATTATTCTCAATCTAATGAATTAGGTATAAACATGTCAGTGAATATACAAGTCGGCCAGCGGATTTTGGTTGATGACCTGACGAAAGCCAAATTTAGAAATTGTTTGAGATATCTGATACTGTATGAAGTGATGTCATACTTTTATAACGCGAAATAAGCAATTTTTGTTAATATATATATATTAGTAATTCGTATCCCTCTAAAAGTGCTCTTAACGACACATTTTTTTATAAAGTACAGGAGAAAATTGCAGGTCGATCCTTTCGGTCAATTCGGTCGTTTGTGGAACCTATTTTTTTTTTTAACAATAAAAAAATCATTGACCGAAACGCGCCACCAAGAAGCGTTTTAAAATTTCGAACTTATTCTATTACGTATTCAAATTATTTCTCTTAAAAACATTATGTGACTAAAATCGAATAACATAACCGTTAGCAGGTCAGACTTCTTACGAGACAACAGTTAAAAATAGATACGACGCAAGACGTGAATCAGCTGATGCAAAGTGCATGACGTTGAGGCCGCGCTTACAATAGAGCTATTCAATCTTTTTCCTTCTTCTCTTTTTCCCGACCCTAATACGGAACCTTGCTATTAACTCCGTTGAGAACATAGAAACCCAGTGACTTATTCTGGTGTGACGTTTTTTACAAACAGGATAGTATCTTAATTTGTTTGTAAATAACATTACATTTAGATAGCTTTGTTTTATTGCAGCCTGTGTGAACTCACAACTATAGCTACTTGGACTATATCATATATAAAGTAGAGACTTATTTTAAATATTGTTAATATACGACGAATTCGAATTCAAATATCAATATTACAGCATATCAAATTAAGACAACCATGCCCTGTAATGATATATATACAGTTTTGTATTATAAATAAATAAATTTATTCTTTAACATCTTTAGTTCCTTTTTCTTGCCTAATGAACCTTTGTATTAAATTGCTTATAAAATAAATATATAAAAATAGTCACCAAAATACTGATATCCCATAAATTACATGTAGGTACCTATTACATCATACGTGGTACAGAATTTATCCTTTCCGATCTCCAATTGCTACTGGCTTTGGGTAAGCTTGACATGAATTTAAATCAGTTCAGGTTAAAGCGTTCATTTCGGGATTTCAGACCGAATATTCATAATGAGGTTAAAAGTTACTTTATGAATATTTTGTTATTTTGAACACTAAAATTTTACTCAAAACTATTTATTATTTAACAGAATAGGTATTTTATTATATATCATATAAGAATTGTAAACGAATACGTAAAGTAGTGAAGATAATTATTATTAAAGGCTTTTCATGCTAACTATATAAAAAAAATCTTAATTAGCTTATTTAATTATAAACCTAAATATTTGTATACAAAAAAAACCGCGATGGTCCCGTCGGTTACACCTTAATGATACGAAGACCACAAAATTTGAAGACATAATATTTGAAATTCTGTGAATTGTATAACATATAGATATATTAGCGTCAGACGGCAGTCGTTGATCGGCGATCTTAACATTTCATGACATACTTACACTTTACTTACTTTATGAATAATTATTACTCTGAGATCGATGATGCAATTATGACGGATGTTTATGATTCAACTTATACGAAGGCCACGCACCGGAAACTAACATCGTCAGCTGATAAACGTATACACTAGCATTCGTAAAATACATGCAAAATTCAAGTTTCACAGTTGTTATCTAATTAATTAAACTCTACCACTGACTGAGTCATTGCAAAGGCTAAACTAGTGAGTTACGACTTTAATTTTGCACAGAAGTTTTTGATTTAACGTAGCAAGCAAGAAACGATTTTGATAAACTAGGAGTGTTATATAGAGAATGATGCTATGTATGAAAGAATTTCATTTTTCAAGCTGGTATTATGGAAACTTGGTGTTTAGGCTTCTGCTTACAAATCGATGTCAGTTTTATTTTTAAGGGGTACAGTAAAACATTTTTACGGTGATGAAAACATGGAAATTCAGATTTTTTTTTACTCGGTAAGTAATTCCTCGCCGTGACCCAAAGGATAAAAAAGAAGCCAGAACAGGTTACCTGGAATTACATTTGAGAAAATTTGTATGATTCGCGATATATTGCCGATGGAAAATCCCCTCCTATCGAGAAACCGCTCATTAAATAACAAGACAGTCGCAGATACACTGTCATTTTTTAATCAGACTTATCAGTTTTCGATCAATAAATATTCACACTAATTAAATCAAGATCTAATTAGACTTTCGATATACTCATCGATTCAAATTCCTGGATTTATAAAAAGCTATCTACAAAAAGCAATCATTACATATATTTTTTAAATTATGCTAAATAGATGAATTCGCGTATTTTGTATGATAAAAACTTTGAAAGAATAAAAAAGTCTTATTAGATTTGAGTGGAATCATATACATATATTCATTTATGTTTGAATAATATTTTTGAATATAAAAAAATATTACTGGTTTTAATGTCATTCGTCGCTCCTGGTGGTTGATGTAACGACGGGGATTCCCCTCATATAAATATTAATATTTTGGCCTAATTGAGTCAAGTCAAAGTCTTAATTTAAATCCCACAAGAAATCCAGGATAAGCATAATATCCGCTTTTCAAGCAATGATATATAAACATTCGACAGCACATCTATTCGCCCGTATTGACTAATACATCGTGTAACACGCCCCACGTATTTTTACACGCGTTTATCCAATTATCTCGTTATATTTCTAAAACTATCCGTTCGAATTGCAAAGTGGAAAGGACAATATTTATCCGTATAAAACCTTCGAAATTAATGTATGATTTATCTTGATAAGTATTAATATTTTGTGTTTCAGAATTTTTCGTATCGTAAACCACAAATAATTTTCCAAAATATATGAATCAAGCTTTTTTGTATATATTATAGTTTCGGCATTCTCTTCAAAATTGCCTAGATCGACAATTTTCTCTTAATATTAGGATACCTTCTAAATTAATATATTAATATAATATGAATGTTTCATATCAATAAGATTAACAGTGTTTGTGTAAAACCAAATAAATAAAAAAAATGTCTGTATGCTAAAATAACAGAATATATTAGTCTGTATATTATGTGTGTATGTGTCTTATCTTACAAACATTTTTAATTACATAGAAATAATCTGAGTTTTGTTACAAAAAAATGATGTAATTAGATAGCAACTGATATGGACGTAGAATATAATTCATCTCTCATTATACTATACAATTACAGAGAAACAAATTATATAATTTGAGAGTTCTCTTTAACTAAACTTAACTTGTTACTCTTTAAAGAACACAGAGATACTTTTTGTATATTTAAAATTTTAAACATACATAAGTAGACAAGTTAATTACTTTGACTTGTAATCTGCATTCAGTATTATTCTTTTGCAAATTTGAGAAAATTACTTTTGAATTGTTTTTATTTTTTTTCAATACATTGAACAAAATTGTGTAATATAAATAAATACTAATGCTTAGGAATCATATGTATCTTTAGCGAATACATTTGATGTTTTAAAGAATAAAAATGTATGTGTGTTATGTTATATAACTGGTATTTTATAATCTCAATTATAAGTGATAGAACTTTTAGTAATATTGGATTGTATTCTGCTGAACTCGCTGTGTAGAATATACAATCAATTATTTTTTTTAATTAATCAATTCGGTGAGACGTGGGAAATCATCCTTCAGCATAAAACTATAAAACTAGATTTGACATTAAAAAAATCTATGCAATAAAAAATACTGAACTATTTCTTTCAGAGCCTATCTCAATTCAATATTTTGAATCAGCATAATTAATTTTAGCTAAAATATTCGTGTTTTAATTAATACTTTGAACTTTGTGTAAACACTAAGTAGTTTAAAATGACTAAATGGATATGTTCTTATCTCAACAACATTTTTTATTTATTATTTGAAAACATGAATTCTCATCTACCTACACATGATGACTAAGAATTATGAATGATAAAAAATTTAATGTGGCTTGAAACAGATAAGTTGGTAAACTGCTTCTATATTCAGAGAATATTTTACCATTGCATGGTCTTAATTAAGTAAAATAATAATTTTAAAAAATGGGAATAGCAACAATTTGTCGCTAATATATTAATATTTTTAAGTGTGAAAAATCCTACCTTGCAAGGTTTTATAACAATGCCCAAAAGACTGGTTCTGATATAGGCGTTTTGAAGGAACACTGCGGAACGCAACAAATTGTCTTACTTCAATGACAGAACGACCACAATCATTCAGCAAAGAAGTCACGGGTGGGGCGACCAGAAAACGAAATCTTAGAATAGTGGCTTAGATGGTAACTCTTGTAATTTACTAGACTACAGACGCTATTTACTAAGTTTTAAAGTATGCATAGTTACAAGGCTACTTCTTTGTGAATTCGAGGTCAGCAAATAACCATTGGTTATATTAGGAGTTGAAAGATTAAAGGGGAGGCTTACCGCTTGAAGCGCCGCTAACCTGTCCTTCGTCATCCTTTATAGAAAATCACACACCAAATAAACGTTTTATCTCGTTACACAATCCCATTCACAGATATTTTTCTAACAAACGTCACTAAACTAAAGGACACGAACACTAGTTCACTTCACTCAAAAAATCGATACAACGAACGAACGAAACTTCCAAGTTCCATCCATCAGTCTACTAGGACAAATATTGCAAAGTTGTAGATGGCGTAACTGACTCTGAAGTATATGACGTCATTACTGCAGGGTCGGTAAAGTAGTATCTATAAGTATCGTTATTAGATTCATTATATTTTAATACTAAAATAAAACTTTTTCTCGACAAATAGATAAACTAATAAATATATTGTATTTTTTTAATCAAAATAACATTATATTTGAGGTGAATAATCCATAACACAAATATTTTTATAAAATCAATGAGTACGTGTCATGACTACTGCAGTCATTGCGCCTGTGGATGTCAAGCGATTCTTCCGTTTAGTCAAGTGACGCCATTGTGAGCCGTAACGACTTTTAAGAGCACGGACTTAAATCTTAAATTTCTTAAATAATCTTGGTAAATTGTGCTTTTATATACAGTAAATATATTCTTGGTGTAATACACTTTCTAATTTATTTTATATTTTGTGTTTATGTTACGTAGTTTGTGTGTTATTTTCGTTAATCTTCGGTACCATTGAGCTAAATTCCTGTGATGGTAGTTGAGCGCCATTCGGACAAAACTTAAAACAAATTGAACTTGTCAGTGGAAGCTTAACAACTAAACCATTTGATTTCTCACAAAGTACATCGTATATTGCTTTGAAATGTTTTGAAAATAGTTGTGAAATAAATAATTAATCTACTCGTGAACCTATATGGTGCGTCATGTCAAACGAAATACTTAAGTTTTTAATCTTAAAACTTTGTTTTCAGAAACAGAAATACAAAACAATTTACCATAATGGCCACAGATGATATGCCCACATTTAAATGCGTGCTGGTCGGAGATGGCGGCACCGGAAAAACTACATTCGTCAAACGGCATTTGACTGGAGAGTTCGAGAAAAGATACGTCGCGACCCTCGGCGTTGAAGTACATCCCTTAGTTTTCCACACAAATCGAGGTCCTATCAGATTTAATGTTTGGGATACGGCGGGTCAAGAAAAATTCGGAGGACTTCGAGATGGTTACTATATTCAAGGTCAATGTGCTATCATCATGTTTGATGTAACCTCTCGTGTTACGTACAAAAACGTACCAAACTGGCACAGAGATTTAGTACGAGTGTGTGAAGGAATCCCTATCGTTCTTTGTGGTAACAAAGTAGATATCAAAGATAGAAAAGTCAAGGCAAAAACAATCGTCTTTCACAGGAAAAAGAATCTTCAGGTGAATATTTTATGTCTAAAATGCTTCTTATATTTCATTTTATTTTCGTCTGTTTATCCAAGATAATATAAATTATCATTAATAAATATAATTTTCTTTTCATTCTAGTACTATGATATCTCTGCTAAGTCAAACTACAATTTCGAAAAACCTTTCCTGTGGTTGGCGAGAAAGTTAATTGGTGATGGCAACTTGGAGTTTGTTGCCATGCCCGCACTTGTACCCCCAGAAGTCACTATGGACCCACAGTGGCAGAACCAGATCGAAAAGGATCTCAAAGAGGCACAAGACACTGCTCTGCCAGAAGAAGATGAAGACTTGTAAATATAGCAAAATAAATTCAAATTTCCAGTGCCCTCTTCTAAATGTGATCAAAGCTGATTAGGCTTATATTGAAATGAGTTTTTCAATTATTTCATTCCATTAGGTTGCAATCGGTTCATAAGTTCAGTTTTATATTGTGAGTTTCATTAAAGTCATTTGCTTTAATCCATGCATGTAAAAGTAATGTTTAGCTTCAATAATATTGTTATAATAATAATGTCCTTAGTTCAATGTTTTATTGTAAGTCATAGAATAATTGACATTAATATGATATAAAATCTCATTTTATCAGATAT
Source organism: Vanessa atalanta (assembly GCF_905147765.1). Classification (NCBI taxonomy): domain Eukaryota; kingdom Metazoa; phylum Arthropoda; class Insecta; order Lepidoptera; family Nymphalidae; genus Vanessa; species Vanessa atalanta. Next base: position 4,292,522 of record NC_061876.1, on the reverse strand, counting down.
TGTGTCAAATTATGGATACATTTGTGAACTATCCTAACTACCTACATGTTAAAGTTATGTGTTTTGAACTTTGATCTTTTGTATAGTATTATTTAATTATAAAGAAAACTGTTAGATATATTTTTTTAAGGTTAACTAATTAATAACAACCTTTACCGTTGAAATTCACTACTTAATGGTTTTCTTTGTAATACATGGCTTGAGACAAATATTGTCCACTACCTAATTTATTTATCAAAAATATCCTTGTTTGATACATATAAGGACTGACAATATTTCACTGTAAAAATTGTGGTGATACTTTTTGAATAAACTTAAAAAAAAATCCAGTTGTTTCATTAAAATATTAGGCAATTTTATAAGATAATTATTATAGTCAAGATTTTATTTACTATTTAAATGTTGATATTGTAGAATACTCTACTATTGCAATTTCTAAGAAATTCAACTGATTCATTGACATTGACAAAATAAATTCACATAAAAAAAGACCACAAAACATAAATTTTATGTTAAATCATGTGTTTTAGAAAATGAAGGCATCATGGCTCAGGTGAATGATTCAAAATATTATTAATAAATAGTAGTTTATTTCAAATACTTGTCAGAACAAGCATAAAGTTCTTTGATTATAATGAAAAATATATTGAAAACAAAAGAGGGAAGTTATAACTCATACAGATTTAGTATTGATTGAAACACCATTTATAGTTTTTAATTATTTATGTATTATTTAAATGCGTACAATATAACTACATCACTAAAACTTAAAATACTAATACCAAATAACAATTTACTTCTTTGCTGCTGCCTTTTCTCGTGCCTTCTTTCCTTCCATAAGCTTCAACCTATCATCTTCTGAAAGGTTTGAATTAATTTTTGTAATAACACCTGTTCCTAGTGTCAAATCTCCCAAACGAAGAGTAAATCTCTGACCAGTTTCACAAACCATGGGTTTTAAAAGACGCAAATTTAAGCTGCAAAAAATAAATACTTTTAAAAAAGTTACCAATGATTTAAACAATAACACAGTTTTCCATTCAGATTGTTTAGACACTAAAATAATCGCTTCATATCAATGATTGGCCTATACTTACGTAGCATCTTCACCAGGCATAACCATTTCTTTCTGGGGGATAGTAACTTGAGTTGCACAATCCCATGTCATAGAAAACATCTGAAGTTGGATAAATGATGTAAAAGGCTTAGAACGACCTCCCTCTTCCTTACTCAATATGTAAACAGCTGCTTCTAGGCTGTCATGAGCTTTGACAGTGCCAGGCTTAGCCATTACCATGCCTCGTTTGATTTGTTCTCTCTTAACAGCACGAACTAAAGCACCAAGCTGGTCACCGGCTTGTGCTTCTTCTAAAGTCTTGTGGAACATTTCAACTCCAGTTACAGTTGTTTTCATTACCTTACCGTGACCAACAATTTCACATTCAGTACCCTTTTTCAATGTTCCTGTTAATGACAATGTTACCTAAGTTGAAGTAATAATGGCTATAAAAATATAATATTTATAATTGATATTAAATTCTATTTACCTCTGTACAAACGTCCAGTTAAAACAGTACCACGACCAGGAATAGAATGAACGGATTCTACAGGCAAGAGGAATGGTTTATCTAATTCACGAACAGGTGTTGGAATAAATGAATCCACTTCCTCTAAGAGTTTGCTTATAGCTTCTGAACCAATTTCTGGATTTTTTCCTTCTAAAGCACTCAAAGCTGAACCTGTAAGTATGTTAAATATAGATTAGTTATTAGTATTAAGTAGCAAATAATTTGTAAAACTTACATGTAAAGAACTTTTACCCTTAATAACTGGAATTTTGTCTCCATCATAACCCATTTCAGTCATAAGTTCACGAATTTCCATTTCTACAAGTTCGACCATCTCTTGATCAGCTGCATCAACTTTATTGATAAACACTACAACATGTTGAATACCAATTTGCTTTGCAAGTATAAGATGTTCCCTTGTCTGAGGCATAACCCCATCTGTCGCTGCTACAACAAGTATTGCACCATCCATTTGTGCGGTTCCTGTGATCATGTTCTGAAAATGTAATTTTGTTTATAGATAAATATACTAGTTGAGACCTGACATAATATTTCAATGTTATGTTCAAATCATTTACTAAAAATAAAAATCATTTACCTCAGACAATGTTATAAATAGTTGATGAAAGAAAAAATAGATTGAACGACAAAAGTAATGAAAATAATACACACCTTAATGTAATCCGCGTGCCCGGGACAGTCAGTGTGGCCATAATGCCTTTTCTCAGTCTGATATTCAACGTGAGCTACATTGATTGTGATACCTCTAGCTTTCTCTTCTGGTGCATTATCAATATCAGAATATCCTTTCTTTTGGGCCAAATTAAGATCAGATAGTACTAAAACATAATAATTTATATGATAGACAGCATTTTCAATATAAGATTTCATTATATTTATTTTTATGAGCAAATATTTGTACCTTTTGTGATGGCAGCTGTTAAAGTAGTTTTTCCGTGGTCAACGTGTCCAATTGTCCCTACATTACAATGAGGCTTAGTTCTTTCAAAAACTTGTTTTTCAGCGTAGTTCCTCCGGAGTATGACACTTAGAGGAGACAAAGATGGCAATCCACTGCATCGCAAATTGGAACTCTGACTTTGTTTTAAAACTAATTTGAGTGCTGTTAATCAAAAATAAATATTAGAAAAAGCTACCAAACAAAATATTATGTTTCTATTTATGGACTATAAAAATATAAGCCTGTATCTGATCAAATGAAACTTTTACATAATATAACCTTTTATATTTTTTATTTTGTTACAACGATATGACAAAACCATATCTATAGATTAGATATATAATTATATTTAAATTAAAATAATTATAACTACAAAATAAATGTTTAAATCATTAAAATTAATTAGTACCTGGGTTAACCAAACTTTTAGCAAATGATATAGTCGCCATGATTTTAGGCAAACCACACCAATTGCTCTGTAATATTCAGGATGACTTAAACAGTTATCCTATAAATTTCAATGCTTGTTAAATGCTGTTTCTACAATATAAATTAATTTAAGAAATCTTTCAATACCACACCGAAAAAATTATAGATTGGATTTATCTTATGTCATAGACAAACCCTTATTTTTCTTTATTAGAAATATCTATAAAAATAGTTGATCTAGATTCTAGGGAACTAATAAACTAAACATAATGATATTTTTTTATATGTACACCCTTTCATAAACAATCGAGGTTTTTTTTAAATAGTATGATGTAATGATTTTTTTTTATTAATAATATGATGTCATAACTAATTAGAACAAATTTTAATTGTTCAAAAAACATAAATTTAAAAGTGAACACTGAATTAATATTTTAAAAAAAAACCTACATATGGCACAGTTTAGCTTTTAAGACAATATAATAATTGTGCTTAAGTATTTTTAATTGGTCTGCTGTAGTTTTATTTAATAATGATAATAGTAAAGGTAAAGTGCATGAGTGACCTGTGAGTCTATCCGGACTTAAGGTTAGACCTTAGAACTACATTCTTTTTACAAACATTGCTAAAAACCAAATTATCAATTGCATTTTTAAAATGCACTATTACAATGCCTATCAGCACCTTCGACCCCTACGTAATGATTAAAAAATCTTGCTAATAATAGTTTTAAAATGTAGTTATTGAATTTACTGAATTTTATATAAAGTATATAATAAGTATTTATATAATACAATTGTCTGTTAACTGTTCCAAATCTGTAAAATTGTTGTAGTGCAAGTTGTAGTTAAAATAAATAGAAAAAAATAGAAGTCATTTATTTTTCTTAAAAATATAGCAATATTAATAAATTTATAACGTAACTCAGTTACCTACTAATGATATTAAGCATTGAAAAAACATGAAATATAGTAAATTCAATAATGGTTTAGAAATCAAAATCATCACTAGCTACAGACACTGTACGGTGAAGTGTGATCTGAGAATCTTCCATTATGTTAGTCTGGTCTATGGTGTCAGGACGTTTTGAAGAATTATCTGAAAATCATTTTAAATAATAGTTATATCTAAAACAAATAGACTTTATTGAAGATACATTGAAAGACCTTCAAATAAATTTATATATTTAAATTGAAATTATACATATCTGTAATTGTTGTTCTAACTCGACCTTTAATTAATGCTACATTATTAACAATAATATACATTGTTAATGTTTTATATACACCTCATCATATTTTTTGTTTTTATTTCATAAATATGCAAATCCGCCTTTATTACCTACCGTTTACGATACTTTTTACTAAATCTGAATTAGTGTCAACTTGTACATTTAACGATTCTTTGAACGAATTATTATCGTTTATATCAATTTCATTTATTTTTATTCTCTTCCCCAACGTTATTACGTTACTTTTATTACTAGATTGACTTTCATCAATTTCATTGTCAGTATCGGATTCGTTTGGCAGATCGATATTGAACTTTCTTTTAAAACGATCTTGATACTTTTTCATGTCGTTTTTAGTAATTGTCTTTGGACTAGCTATAGTTCCCTTATATCTTGCTATGAAACTGTATTTAATTAGACGATCCGAGAGTGATAAATTATCTGCATCATTTGCTTGTATTATGGCTACTTCTAAACGTTTATTATAACTTTTTCTCTTTGAAGAGGACTTTAGCAGGTTCTTATTTTCTGTGTAGGGTTTTAATTGAGCCGGAGCCATCCATGCTCTTGTAACTTCAAATGCATCAAAAAATACTACATTATAATGAGTCTGCAATGTAAATGTGAATATTATTTTATTATTTGTTTATAAAAATTGGCAAGCTATACAGATGTTTTTTATCTTTAATAAAATCTAGAGCACTCAATATGTCAATTCATATAAGGTAATAAATGCAGAAATATTAAAACTTCGTAAAAGTCTAAATCTACGAATGTATAATATATAAGAACGATAAAATTAAAAGACATTCTGCAACATCATAAATAAAATCATACGGGAATATCGGAGAACCCATCAAGCCAATAATACTGCTCGGTGTCAGGACAGTCATCGACCATGGCCGGCCACCAGGGCCAGCCCGGCATTCGAGCCAGCACTAGAGACCCTGCAGCATACTCGCTATGGATAAGATCTTCCTCATCCCGAATATGAATCGGCACTTCTGGTGCTGAACATGATGCCAAGGAAGAATCTGTAAATGTTCATTTCAAGTATATATATTTTTTTAATTTTCATATTTTCCTTTTCATAGAGAACATCCAATAAAATTGATTGATAGTAAACGCATTGAGTAGTTTGTTTTGTACTTATAATTGGCTGAAAAAAATGTAAGCATAGTACCTGGATTCATCCTACAGTACCAACTCTTGGGTAGTTCATGGCTGTCTAAAACACTTGGAAGATACCGCCAGCTATCACAGTCGTCGCATTGCACCCAAAGACCTTTAGTACGTCGTTTCTGAAGCCAAAGCAGTCTTTGGCGGTGGGACAAATCTTGTGCAGGCTGACTGAGAATATCTTTATAAATGCTGAAATATTCTTTAACGTTTTGTTCCAGGAGATTGAAGGCATTAAAGATCACTACAATGTTTTTACTGTAAGTCGGTCTTAATATTAAAACTGTTCTAAATATTAAACTACTAACTCAGGATTGATAAATTACCTGCTTGTCTGAGAATCTGTCTTTTCGCTGTTCGTAAAGGTAATGTTTTGCTTTTTGTTATTATTTTGCGATCGAGACATGGTTTGCTGCTATGGAATATATGTAGTTTAGATAGGAACATAATGTTATTAAAATATTTTGCTATACACGTTAAACTACCCACAATTTGTTTTATACCAATGATTAAATTGATAAGATTTTCACAAATAACATATAAGCAGCCCGTAAATGTCCCACTGCTGGGATAAAGGCCTCCTCTCCCTTTGAGGAGAAGGTTTGGAGCATATTCCACCACGCTGCTCCAATGCGGGTTGGCGGAATACACATGTGGCTGAATTTCTTTGAAATTAGACACATGCAGGTTTCCTCACGATGTTTTCCTTCACCGCCGAGCACGAGATGAATTATAAACACAAATTAAGCACATGAAATTTCAGTGGTGCCTGCCTGGGTTTGAACCCGAAATCATCGGTTAAGATGCACGCGTTCTAACCACTGGGCCATCTCGGCTCACAAATGCTCATTGAAAAATAAATTTGTAACTAGTAATGTCTAAAACAATGAGTAATTATGATAACCCTATTTATATTTTTCAACAGTCTTCAAAGTTATTACATAACCTAATTTTTATTTATAATAATATATTACTAACTGTTGGTTGATGAGCTTCTTCCACAGGCTCGAATGCTGTTTCAAGAGGTAAATTACCTTTTTTCATCTTGTTTTTAAATAACTATAATGAATATATTTTAAAATAGTTAAGCAAATAATTATTTTCTTAAAATGGCGTTAATAATATTGGCGGGAAAAATAATTATGATTACGCTAAGCAAATTAAATTGGTTGGGTGTTTTATTGTGTTGTATCGAATAGATTTAATAATATTATAAATTTAATAATTATTTTTCGCATTTTGGAAATCTTGTTACAGAAAAACATTAGTATTTTTTTTTCAAAAACGTTTTTAATTTTATTTTAGAAAGTATACAATTTGTTTGTGATTATTTAATAATTAAAATAACAATTTATAGAATTGTCTTAAATAATGAATATCACGATGGAATAAAAACCTTCAATTTTCATTTTCCATATAGTCATATTTGATACTTTTAATTTATAAACTATATTTGGTACATTATTTTTACAAGAATTATGTTTTTTATAAATTATAATCATTTAAAATTTATATTTTACTTGGTTAATTTTTGCAGGCATAAATTGTAAAAAAATTCAAAGGAAGTGCGCATGATATTTATCTGGCTGGCTGCCGGCTGGAGAGCTGGTCGCCATATTGGTGGCGGATTAATACAATTTGTTTTCACTAGTTATTTCGTCGTTATCGGCGAAAGGGAGTATATAATACTCCCTTTTTGTGTTAAAAGTTATATTCAGTGTATTAATCGCTAGTTTAGCTGTTTTTTAAGGAAAATAAATTTTTCTCTTTGATTTGTATTATAAACATGGCTTTTTAAAATGTCGGCCCTGAACGTAAAATATTTTCCTCCTTGCGGAGTATCCCGCTCAATTGTATTTGTGGATGTTGGAAGAATCAAGAATGGACAAGAAATCTATAAATCGCTCCGTTTTACAACAGTCGAGGGCCTCTGCCATCGACTGTAAAAAAAGTACAGGTTAGTGCTTAAAGGTCAATCTTCATTAGTCATCTAAGAACCTATAGAAATTGACAACTCTGTGTTTTGTAAATAAATACCACAATAAGTTACAATTATTAGTGATATATAGTAACTTATTGAAAGTGAGTGGTAATTGTAGTTATTATTGTTCATTGTATTTATGTAGTGTGTTTACAAATATTTTATTTCTGTATTTGAAATTAAGCAACTTTCACAATTTGCAGAATTGACACATAAACCTTGGCCGCGGAATAACAAAAAACGTGAAGGATCTGGCAGTATACCTAAAAATGAGCCGAATCGAAAAAATATACCATCACAGAGGGGTAGAGGTCAAATGGATAAGCGCCCGAGGGCCCGTGGTTCCGCCGATTTCATTGTGGGTGGAACGCCGAACGCCAGGTAAACTATTTCCGTTGTAACATGGTCGCTTAAGAATTAAAAATTGTTTCCCAGTCACAACTTGCAATCTACATGTAAATTAAATTTATAGTTCTGACACTGTCTGCAGTTTTAAAGATAACAATAAAATAAATAAATGGACTAATTTAAGAGTATTTTTGTATAACCGAAGTAATTTGCAAAACAGGCTAGAAGAAGATGATGAACCTGAAATAGGTTCTGTGTTTACACCTGGAAGCAAAAAGCAAAATTTGAACCATTTGCTAAACTTCATGTATCCCACTCGTGCCAGAGAAGGCGGAAGGGGTCCTACTCCAAGACGTCCGGGCCAGCAAAGGTTTTCTTATAAACATGAACATGATCTCTACCTCCGAGCTTAGTGAGTATTAGAAACTTTCATATAACTCATGATTTTCTTGCAATCACAGTGCTCTGAAATTCATCTATTTCATTTAACTGTATTGAATGGTTTTAAACTCATCTTTACTCTCTAAAAATGACAACTGGTCAAACTGTTCTTTTAACTATACTAGCTACTTTCTCAATTTTAAGGATTAGAAAAATCTTGTCAAGTTAAATGAACAATAAAACAATACTATTATTATTAAACATTCTAGTTTCACTGATATGTAATTTTATTTTCAGTTGTCAGTTTGTGGTCAAGGAAGATGGCGAATACAAGTTGAATTTGATGGACCCTGACTTGCCTCTGAAGTGGGAGCTAATTGAGGAAATCGTAAGTATATTATAAAAAAACAAAGTCAACACACATTTGAAAAGAATAATATATTATGAACATAAACAATAATTTCAATATTTTGTTTATATTAAAACCAATGATTGTTTTGTAATTAAGCATCAACTACTGGTTATTTTATAATTATTTGTACTCAATTTATTTTTCCTGAAATAATATAAACTTATATATTTATCAATAAATGTCAATTATGTCTAAAATTTTATTTCAGGTGGTGAGAAGCACTGGTAGGTCTGAATGTCCAATATGTTTGGGTGCCCCTATAGCAGGTAGAGTTGGTCACTGCGGGCATGTTTATTGTTGGGCATGTATCCTGCACTATGCTGCAGCTCATGAGAAGCAACCTCCACCTTGTCCTGTCTGTGCTACATCTTTACAAGTCTCTGAAATGAAACCTACTCGCATAGTGCAGTGGGAATCTCCTGCAGATGAGGTAATAAAAAATTTAACTTTGTTATCAATTAAGAGTGATTTATTGTTTTCTTTATACTTCTATTATCCATTTGATATATATTACAGTAAAAATTTATTACTCCTTAATTACTATAATTCTAGGATTTACTGTCAACTGAACTATATATATGTACAACTATAACAGCTATATATAAAAGAGATACATAGTACGAAAGCATGGTAGATAGAAATAAATGAATTCTTATGATTAGATTTTTAAATTTAAAGTATGTTGTTGTTAAAATTGTTTATAATTGCTGCTAGGTAACAATGCGTCTTGTTCGACGATTACGTGGTTCGACCATCGTAGAAGTGGCACCACCTCGTGGTCAGATTAAAGACACAGAAGAGCATATACTGCCTCTAGAAATCCTTAATGAGGCTCCTTATGCTAAATTATTCTTTGCAACAAAACAACAAGTGAGTATTTAGTATTGTTTATTTTTTGAATGGAAATTAATTCTTCCTTTATAGTACATTCTATAAATAAATTAATCAAGGCATGTAAATGTATTATAATGAATTTAATATTACAATTGTTTTTATTACTTAGTATAAAATGAAACATAGAGCCATGCATACAATGTATGTTTTGTAATAATATTGGTAATTTACAGATTATGGATATTGTGGAAAGAGACAAAAATGAAATAAGAAACCAGATTTTAGCAGAAATTGATACAACTGAAATAGTTTACTTGGAACAGGCACTGGAAATGCTTAAATTAAAAGAACAGAAGATTAAAATGTCTTATGAACAACCCAAGAATAATGATGCAATTTCTGAACAAGATGTACCAACAGTGTTTGAGAAACAAGAAGTATCTAACAAGAAATTAGACTGGTTTGATGTAAACGATGAAGGAGCTACATGCTTAGAGGCAGTTGAAAATAAAATGGAATCTTTAAATATACAATCAAATCTAAATCCTGATGCGATCGCTTTTGAATGCGACATTAATGAAAATCCAGTTGAAGAGTTCCCACTTATTGAATGTCCTTCAAATAGCGAACTATCAGATGAGTCTATTTTTACAGACATTGATAAACAAAATCAAACTAAATATTTTTATTTTTACCAAGGTAAGGCTTGATGCATTGATATGATTGATATATTTATGTAAAGTAACATGAGTGAAAATATCATAGTACATGATGTTAAAATTTTATTATAAAAATCATATGAATCTTCTATTAGGAAGATAATTTTGGAAAAGGCAATTCAAATTATAATGCTAAAGCACATGTAATGATGTAGTAGATGCACTTATGTAACATTCTTTTATAAATAGTCTCATTCTCCATCTCACTTCACAGAAGCATATCAGGTGCATATATTATATGCTCCTTCACACCATAGTAAAAACTCTTCAAGAATATTAAGTGTCATCACATTATGTTTACAATACCTGGCATATCTTCTTATTAAATATTTTTTTACTAAAATGGTTTGAAAAAAATTTGTTATCTGTGAAATCTGTAAACAATACCTTAAGAAATTTATTTGTTTTCAAAGTAAATCATTCCATTACAAATAAAAAATATAATAAATTATAAACTTAGTAAGTTATATTTAATTGTTGATATTGTTGTAGCTGAAGATGGCCAGCAAGTTTTTCTGAACAGCTTTAATGTGCGAGTGCTGAATGCTTCGTGGGGTGTTTTGGCTGCTGCGCCGAGTGTTATACGTGGCCGTGTGCTACACCGAGACACTTACTCCCTAAATGACCAGGTTTATAAATATAATATTTACAAATAATAAGTTTAGTTTTTGTTTGTTTATTAATTTATTTCATTATCAGTAATAGAAAAATAAAGAGCAAGATCCAATAAACTTGCATTTATTAATAGACATAATATTAAAAAATTCTATTAGTAACTAATTAAAATATTACAGACAAGGAAACACATGCCCTACACAGCCCACTTGCCTCTGCATTGCTCCTTTGATATTGTGGAACTTGATCTGCAACCTCCGCATGTGACTAATGAAGCTCTAGGAAATTTTGCAGGTGTGTATGTAACCTTTTAAGAAAAGCAACATGGTAGTACTGATTTGGACTAAAGTTTTCAGGAAATATAAAAGGTATCAAGAATCAATTAAAAGATATAGAAAACAATACAAAACATGATATATACATGATAATTGTACATTATTTAAGACGAAATTTAATATTACAGCTGAGTTAGATCGTCGGGCAAGAAATCGAGCTAAACATGAGCGCGATGAACGTCGCCGAGAAAGAGCATATCGGCGCCTTATGGAAGGGCCACCTAAACCTGACTTCTCATCTGAACTATTGTTTCCATCTGCCCTTCCTACATATGGCAGTCCACCAAACCCATCCTATGGTAGTCCACCATATATGGAAGTTCCTTTGTCAAATTTGAATCAATCTCCATCTATGAGCACTGTGTTATCTCCACAAATGGCACAGGCTAGTCCTTCTACTAGCTCATCTTCAACTGGACTTTCATTTGCTAAGGTAAAATCATTAAAAATATGGTATTTTATGTTTGTTGTTATCTATTCTTATATGTTTATTGTTATATATTCAAGGAAGGAGAATTTAATGAGAAAATATAATTTGTTTTATATATATATATTTATTCTCGTGAAATGTTGTTGTCGCTTCAATTAGGTCGCAATTAGGACGCAATTAGGTCTGTATTCTGAAAGGGATATGTTTTTTTTTCAGATGGCTAGTGCTAGTGGCACTTGGCGTGTGCGTAAAACGGTATCACCCCCACCACCAGCTCCAGCAAACGAAGATGAATCATCTGGACCGCGCGCTTTAGTACTAAGTGATGCTATCGAAGCCGCGCTTCTGGCTACCAGCCCTACATCAAAGCCATCAGGCAAAAAGAACAAAAAATCCAAACAAAAGGTTCTTTTCGCAACTGGAATGCATCGTGCCCTTTAAAACTATTTCCACTAGACAGAGCAATCTGCACTTCGCTCTTTAAAAAAAAAATAAAAAAAACAATTTTAATTTAAAAGAACATTTCGTTAAAACACACAATTGTTGTTTATTTTCACCATTTTTATATTAAGTTTATAACATATAATATGCATTATACGTATCTTGCTTGTTGGTATATATATATATATATATATGTTTATAAAATACGCGCTAGTACATAACATACAAAGTTACTTATTTTGCTTTCACATTTCATTGTACGACTGGGTTAAAGAGAATAAATTCATATAATTACAATTCAGTTTTTTTGTTTATTTTGACCTTAAAATAATAAACGTTTATTTTTTTTACTTTGTTAATGGTTTTTTTGTAAATGTAATTGATGTACGTGCGTAAGCTACGGATTAACTAACTGAAATGTTTAGGTACCCCAATATTGGGGTATGGGTTGGCCGAAAAGTGGTTGCTTATGCTTTAGAACAGTGGATCCATAGAGTTGATTAAGGGCGTGGACCCATGCCTACGGTGCGGCGCCGTTTGACGTGACAATAATAGTGAGCACGTTCCGGTACCGTAGACCGGCGCCGCACCGTAGACATGGGTCCACGCCCTAACACAGACGAGATGACATTGACATTGAGATGGGCATTTAATATTACAGTTTTTTAAAATAAGCACTTAAATTTTAAGCACGTATCGCCAATTGCTTAAAATTAAAATGTTCTAACACGAGTCGGTTAAATACTGTAAAGGTGAAAGGATGATGAATCGATTAAAATACTACGAGCTTAGTTCTAAGGCATGATCTAAATACAACGAAAACAATGTCTCCATGTTATACTCATATAAGATACTCGATATAGTCGAATTTCATAATTTACCCAAAAACTTCTCTATTACTCAACTCTAGCTCAGCTGACTAGTGTAACTGTATAGGTAAACCTGTCAAGTATATACTATTTAAAAATAAAAACAATTTAAATTTCAAAAGCTTAAATTTATAGGTGTATGTACACGTAGCATAAAATCATTACAAACTGTCAGTTCAATCCAATTCTTTTGGCTTTGAAGCTTTGGCTACAATTCCTTGAGTTTTTTTAACAATTTTTTGTAGGCTGCTGCTCCTTTATTTCTATCGTGGTGTTCCTTAAGTTTTACGCACCAAATATAATATTAAAATTTGTACATGTCTATAAACTCCTCTATCATAGCGATGGACGTTATCCTCTCTTGCAATTGCCGCGCGACTAACGCATGCGCAGCCGACCGCCAACACGCTCAGTTAACCTGTACAGTTAAACTACACAGGTATACCCATTGGCAAAAAATATCAACTTCATATTTTTTCGGTTGCCTAAACAGGTTTGGAAACCTGCACAGTTGTACAACATACATGCTCCCGTTTACCTGTAAAATTCAACTGTACAGGCAAACCTGTCTGGTATGCTACCTCTAGAATCTCGTGTAGAAAAAATAACCCCACCATATTAAATAAGGACTCATATCATTTATCCCGTAAGGACTTATATAATTTATCCTGGCTAATTCTCCGTAATTTTATCTGCTGATGAAATAAATTATTCATTTATTTTTAAATTGTTTGTATTTTTTGAATTATTTGTTGGTAACGTTTTTTCTGTATTGGTGAAATTGCTTTCTGTTTGGTTCATTTTCGCGCGGTATTCAAATGGAGATAAAAATGTTTAAATTCTAAGGAGTTTTTTGTTGTATAATATCTAACTATGGTAATGTCTTAAATGCGCGTAGCGATTATAATGAAATTATTGCTGCACCGCCTTTTTGTGATCGAAAAATTTCTAATCCTACAAAGTACGAAGGACATTTTATTCCTTTATAGAAATTGTTGTAGATGATATCAAATATTTTTTTTTTTAGTTATACACCTGTTTCATAGTAAAAATTCCAAGTTATTAATCTGTATAGCCACCCAATTACCGTAAATTTAGTTAAACGAATACTTTAAAGCTTTTTAACGACAAAAAGCATTTAAGCAAATAAGCAGTTATTGATAGTTTTTTTCATAATATAATTTATAAAAAAAAATCATAAGTTTATGAAATTTTTTAATGAAAAAGTCCATTTATAATAAGCAGTTAAGCCCAAGCCGAGCCGAGATGGCCCAGTGATTAGAACGCGTGCCTCTTAACCGATGATTTCGGGTTCAAGCCCAGGCAAGCACCACTGAATTTTCATTTGCGTGTTTATAATTCATCTCGTGGTCGGCGGTGAAGGAACACATCGTGAGGAAACCTGTATGTGTCTAATTTCAATTAAATTCTGCCACATGTGTATTCTACCAACCGGCATTGGAGCAGCGTGGTGGAATATTCTCCAAACCTTCTCCTCAAAGGGAGAGGAGGCCTTAAGGCCAGCAGTGGGAAATTTACAGGCTGCAAATGTTAAAAAAGCCCATCTCTAAACATTTTATATGTTTAATATAACTTACACAATATTTTAGACTGCACATTGGTCTATTTAGTGTGTGACTATGTCACGGGTGTAGTGCGTTCGATTCCGCGGAGGACAAATATTAGTTGACAAGTACTTGACTGAAGGCAGTCTGGTTGTCGTCCATGTATTATAAATATGTATTTAAAAAGAAAAGTATATATGCAATAGGTTTCAACCAGAGTGGGCATGTGCGAGTACTTGCGCGAGTAAATATACATAAATGCAGCGCATCTGCAACAAGGCTGTCGGTGCGTACAGCGGTGGGTGCGGTGGAGTTTATCTATTTGTTCTACTTCTACCATTCACTGGGATCTAGCGTCTGATAGTCACTTCGGCATGTGGCTTTAAACGATATCGAGAGTCAAGCAATCTGAGCGTAAAAACACCAAGATTAAGCGCCTGCACTCACCACCAACTTTAACGTCAACTGGAATCACTCTGATTAATTACTTATATTTCAGTTGCCTAGTTGCTTAACCGATGATTTCGGGTTCAAACCCAGGCAGGCACCACTGAAATTTCATGTGCTTAATTTGTGTTTATAATTCATCTCGTGCTCGGCGGTGAAGGAAAACATCGTGAGGAAACCTGCATGTGTCTAATTTCAACGAAATTCTGCCACATGTGTATTCCGCCAACCCGCATTGGAGCAGCGTGGTGGAATATGCTCCAAACCTTCTCCTCAAAGGGAGAGGAGGCCTTTATCCCAGCAGTGGGACATTTACGGGCTGCTAGTGCTAGTGCTAGTGCCTAGTACGCGTACCACAAGCTCTGCTTAGCTTGTGTTATGGTGTTGATGTGTGATTATGTCCTACATTATTATTATTACTTTTATGTTGAGCTTAAAATTTTATATTTCATTTGTAGATTTCCTGGCGATCCATTTCAATGTGAAAAATGGATTCAATCGTAGCGAAAGAAAGGCAGGAGGACTTTTTCAGACCTAAAAATAATTCTGTGTTGGCTCAGTACATTTTAAAAGACGACATTATATTCACATCGACGTCGATTAATTAAAACAGCTGTACCTAAATTTCAGGTAATTTATGCAATTGAATGTAAATGAGCTGCGTTAAATAGCTTATAAAATTATGAGCACTTGCCTTGCCGTTTTTGTGGTATAGAATTGCAGATATACTTATTTCAGTAATGTCAAATTATAGATACTAGCACTGAACGAAAACACAACTGCATCAGGTTCAGAAAACAAGACAATAATATCGAATTCAGAGGTAATGAGGATTACTTATATGATAATTCGTTACATCGCGTCATTCGTTACAGGCTTTTAAATTATAATTACCCATATGATTGCAGATACACTTCCCTTCTCAACGTGGTGAGATTAATGATATGTCAGAAATGATACAAATTGTGAAGGTAGGTTGTAAGCCAATTATGTCATTCTAGGATATATCATATCGTATTTGTTTGGTACCACAAATTGTTATTATGCTCTGTACTTTTTTTCCAAGAAATGATGAAATGATCTCTTTTCCAAGTTCTCCGACCGCTTCGATTTCAGATTTAATATCTGTGAGTGACACACCCAGAAAAAGACTATTAAGGAGAAAGCTTGACTGCGCCCGCCAAAGTATTAAAAATAAGTCTAACATAATTCGTAACTTACGAAAAGTCAACAAAAGGTTAATCAAAAAGAACAATTATTTAAAAAATATATTATTATGCTACTTACAAAGAAGAAAGTAAAATAAGTAAATGTAAGCTAATAAAAATAGAACAGTTCACTTGGTGGTTATATAAATCACAATAAAGATCCATTTAAAATGAATACAACAAAGGTTTTAAACATGTAGGATGTATTATTAAAAATTATGTAAGGGAATTGGTATGACCTCTAATTCAATACGTCTGGCCGCTGGCAACCCTGCGTCAAAACAATCATCCGTCATAAATGTCAGCTGTGTAAACTGTCAAACTTGACGACATTGCGTTTGTTTTATAAAACTTATAATTTAATAAATGTAATAACGTTTTTGTTATACTAGAATTTACTTATACTATAATAATTATAGTTGTAGATTTAGCTATTATTGGTAAACTACAAGCGGGATGAGTTCGAAGGGAAAAGATTACATTTTCGAACCTTTTAAAGTTACAGAGGTTAAATATCGGGGATTTGCAAGCCCCCGGCCTAGAAGTGGACATAGGATAGCATGTGACGACGTAAATGTTTACTGCTTTGGAGGCTATAATCCATATTTACCTTTAAACACCATACAAAGAAACAATCCTACTTGGACACCTGCTATGCCATTATTCAAGGAGCTCTGGAGTTTTTCTATAACTACTAAGAAATGGAAGCAGCATAAAGTAACTGAGAATATGCCAGAAGAGTTGGCTTCAAATGCCATGTGTATGAATGGAAGGTTTTTAATGGTGTTTATGTTTTACTATTTAAAATCAATATAATAAAATAGTGTAAACTCTACCTTATTTTGACTATATTATCATAACTTTTGATTTAAGCTTGCATAATATTTTTTGACATATCTCTTGTGAATACTTCCTAATAATAAAAGTAAATAATTTCTAACATACTTTTCTTAAAATAAATTGAACTTACATTTGAATATTTTTTGTCTTTTTAAGATTTTTGGAGGAACTGGTGCACCATTTGGAACTAAATGCAGTAACGATGTTATAACTTGGCGCACCTGTGATGGTGATGCTAAGCTTCAGATTTTGGATGTCACAGGACCAAAGCCTCCAGGCCAGTACGGGCAGTCAATATTATGCCACGATGGTCACTTTTACACAGTTGGTGGTACTAATGGATTTGCATATAACTGTGATATTTATAGGTGAGTAATATTATAGCTTATTTCTTTTTCTTAACATTTATTTTCATTAAGTATTTAAGCTGAGTTTCAAACTACTAAATGTTGTCTATGAAAGACTATCAAGAATTTCAGGGACAGTATATCTGTTGACTTGATAATAACCGTCATGATAATGCTATTTATTTTTTCATTATCAAAAGGAGTTATATTATTAAGATAGTATTATTTTTTATATAATCAATTTATCATTGTAGGTTAGATCTCCGAACAATGATTTGGGAGCCAGTGTTCATTGGTACGGGAGAAGAAGGTGAACCTTTGGGAAGGTATCGACATGAAGTAGTTAGGGTAGGAAACAAATTGTACATTATTGGAGGAGGCACAGGAGAATTAGCCTTTGAATTGATGGATATTCCTATGTATGATCTTGAAACAAATACATGGACTAAATTAGTACCTAAAGCCGATGACTCAATGAAGGATACTGTTGTCCCTCTAGGTAGAAAATGTCACAGTGCAGTGCAAATAGATACTTTAAGTGGTGTTCAAGTGTTTGTAGCTGGTGGAACTGATGGGCAAGCTGTTTTTGATGACATATGGAGGTTAAATGTGTCAGATATGCAATGGCATTTAATGCAAAAAACTGTTCTTCCCCATCAATTGTATTTCCATTCATCTACTGTGACATCCTATGGTTGCATGTATGTGTTTGGAGGTATTGAACCGAAAGACAATGAAACAAGAAGAAACAATATTCTGTATAAAGTATGGTTATGTATACCAAAGTTAAGTGAGATATGTTGGGAAGCTTTGCTCAGTTTTCATCCAAGTATTGACCATGTTGATAGGTCATCTCTGTTAGATGTGGGTGTTCCATTGCATTTTGTAGATAGAGTACATCCTCAATTAAAATAAGTTACTGGAAAATCTATAATTTATTTTAAAAAATATTGCATAATAATGTACAGTTTTTATTTGCGACATTAGTGAAGGTTAATATATAACTATTACATACATTATATACATTTTGTTTTAGATCTCATGATGATATTGACATAAATAAAAGTACAAGTTTTATATATGTATTATAATTATGATAACATCCAGCAAATGTCTATAATTACAGCTTATATTTTTTCTCAGATTATACAAACTAAAGTCCGGCCTCTAAAGCAAATACAAATTCGAACTTCTACGAAATTTAATATTTCGTGATCAATACGAGAAAATTTGTTTTCAGCCCTCTTGTCTGTTAAACTGTTCTAACAACTGTTTTTTGTCTTTTTTTCAAAGGAAAATATTTTTCCTATGCTAATATGTTTTTATTTTTTACATGTTAATTTTATTATATTTTTATTGTCATGATGCATGTTATTTTTTTTACTATTACAGAGTAGGTACATTTTAATAATCTTAGCTAAAGGTTACATTGAAACTTTTTCCTTGTAATTGGTTTACAGTTAATCAGAACAAAAATTATAGGAAAATAAATAATTATACATATATTAAAAAATGGCGAAAGTAGTAAAGTTGGTCATAACTGGTTTATAATTGGTATTGAGGACTTGTTCCTTAATAAAATTTAAAAATACATATATAGATACCGTGGTTTTTTTATGACCACCAATTATACATATTTTAAAGTATTTTATACCTCTACTCTTTTTATTGCAGAATTTCGATAGATACTGTTTTACATAATGACTAATAAAAAAACATTATAAACAATTCTTTTTTTCCTGCAAAGCTGTAATTTAATTTAATTTAAAAAACATACTTGTATTTAATTTTAGATTTGTAAATAAAAGACTAACGAAAAAAGTACAATTTTAATAAAGAAAATGAGCGAATTTTTTATTACACTGGAAGCCTACCCACACAAATATCAGTGTTTAATTGCTACACAGCTTGTAATTAAAACAGAGTTTTTAAATAGGTAGTTTAATTTAGTGATGAAAAACTAACAGTTTTACGTATCAATCATATATTTGAAGGTTTGTTTGGTCAAAGGTATAAAGGTCTACTATTGTTTTGTCTACATGAATAAAATCAATGGCGTATTTATCAATAGATTAAAAGTCTTTAATATTACAGTCGGAACAATATTCATAAAGATGTCTCTTATCACTCATCCTGTTTTATAAATACTGCATATAATAGTGATTTCAATACTTAAAATATTAGTATTTTCCTAAATAGTTTGTTTTCGTGCTTTCTGAAGTTTCCCTTTTTTGTATTGTATCCTGATCGTCGACGGTTCCATTGAATCTATTTATATATTTTAATACACTAAGTTTTAAGTAAGTTATATTGATATTTAAAATGGTAAATATATTTATGATAATAAATTTAGTGCTACGTGCAGTGAAAATAAAAAAAAAAAAACTACAGACTAACTTAGAAAGTGTGTATACTCGCCACCAAAAAGAAAATCGTATTAAATTTGATAAGTTTCACTACGACGACACTGTGGACAATTGTTTTTCATTCATATTAAAATTGTCACATGTGGAAATTATGGAAATTATAACATATGTGTCTACATATAGTATATCGATTGTATGTGCAAGTCATTTTAATCTTTTGATAAAGTAAAAAAAAAAATGCCATTTTTCATGACGGTGCATAAATTCGTAATAGATTATACAATATAGTGTATATTGTGTAGTTTGAAAAGCCCAAAAGATTGATCTGAATTTTTGTATAGACGTGATTTTGACAAGCTGATTGCGAGTATTATGATGGGCTAAATAAGCGTAAATTTAATTTTCAAGTAAAAAGTAGAACAATGTTGTTTTTTTAACGTATTTCACGTTTATTGTTATAATTCTTGATCTAAGAAAAATTAAACACATAAAAGTTGTAGTCCAGTACTGTAGTACTGGGCTATAGCTTTTATTTTATATATTTTAGTCTATATAAATATTTTTGTATATATGTGTTATCTCTTTTTAAGTTCCATAGGTATTTTGAGAAACAGAATATATTTAAAAAAAAATAGATAGTGCTACAAAATTTAAATTTTCCTAAACGTATATTCAGACAAACAGAATTCGGCTCCATTACCTCCCGTCGCTTAATAACACTATATACTAATTATTATTACATAGTCCTTCGACATAGACCCTCCTCATACATAGCCAAGATAATAATATACTTAGTTTAAAACAATTTTAGTGGTTATATTTGTAGCCCTTTGAAGAAGGAATAAAGTTAAACAAACCTCAGATTTACCTCTTCCATGCGATTTGCTTATAGCTCAGCTTTATTTTGCATTACGAAGTTAAGTTATAACTTTATTTATAACAATACGCAATTCCACTAACTACTTATATCCACTTTAATTTTACTCGTTAAGTTCTGATATCAGCTTCGACGTTCCAAACGCCATTTTTTCGCAAATGGATATTGTATATATCTGATTTTTAAAACTCTCAAATCAAATTAGGTTTAACAAATTAGGTTTATTTGCTTTTGTCCGCTAATGGTTGGAATAGACTTTAATTATTCCAGTGGAAGTAGGAATAAAGATAAACAAACCTTAGATTTATCTATTTCATACGATTTTTCTAATAACGCACTACTAAGAGTAAGAGTACATAATTGTGCACTACTAAGTTTATGATTAATAAATCTTTATATAAAATACAATAATATTACACTTAAATTCTTATTTCCACTGTAATTATACTTCCAAAAGTCCGATAACAATTACATCGTCATTCAAAACGCCATTTTTTCGCAAATCCATAGTGAATATCATAGATTAATCAAGCTCTCGACTAATTATATCGCTTATATCAATATGCTGTCAAATATTGTTTATTTGGCTTTTCTCCTCTTATGGTTGGAATAGAAAATATGGAGTTCCAATGGCCGCCTATCGTTTTGGCTTTCATTGGAGTTTAATTTTTAACCACGTATTTTTCAAGGAACAATATTTATTATAATGAAAAAATATTTAAAAAATATATCGGTATTTATTAGAGTTTTGCCTTGAATGTGAAATGTGCGTGAATTTTTCCTATCATATCCGTAAGCGGCGAGTTAAAATATATTTGTATTTATAGAAAAATTCTAATTTAGTTGTAGAGGTAAGGATATTTCGGAGCTTATACCTACCTTTTTTTCGATTGAGTTTTAGTACTCGGCCTCCAAACCGAAATTTCGAAAATACAAAATAAAGTAGGAACACCTGAACACCGAGCACCTGTTGCATATATTACCATATGTGTAGTATTTAGAAATTTTTGATGTACATGTCTAGTAAGATTAGCCCATACGTGTTTCGTTGTCAAGGGTAAGCGTAGTTCGTAACCGCAACAAGTGTGCGTCGGCGTAGGGCGTGTGTCCCAGTCGGTGCGGTTTCGCGCCAATTCGCGCCCGCAGTGGTGGGAAACACGCCGCGCGGGCGGGACAAGCCGGACCTTCGCGGTCTCGCGGTCGCAATCTCATACGATAACTGATAATACTCGCGATACTTATTTAATAACATAAATTTCAAGAAATGGATATTAAAGAACTTTAAGAAATAATCGATTCCTTTATTTTAAAAAAACCTAAAAAAATGTTCTTATCTCTAAATGATTACTTGTCTAAATATTCATCAAATAAGTCAATTTAAACTTAATTATGAGAGTGCCAATTTTCGAAATATGTCGGTAACGTAAAGGTTACGTTTGATAGTGGTGTTATTAATAACAAAGTTGTTCGGAATGGACGAGGAAATTGTGACGGCGACAGCCGCCGTAGACCCAGCGCCGCACCGTTCACCTACGCCTGAATTACACGCTACATACACGTCTCTGGAAATCTTAGTGGCTTTAGTGGCTGTTGTAGGCAATTCCATGGTGATACACGTGTTCCGTCGCGACAGAAGACTTCGACGTCGTACAAATTACTACATAGTGTCATTAGCAATCGCGGATTTGCTAGTCGGACTATTAGGTATACCATTTGCGATATTGGCTTCAGTTGGTCTACCAAGAAACCTTTACGCCTGTTTGTTCACGACATCGCTGCTGGTGATGCTTTGCACGATTAGCATCTTCTGCCTTGTGGCGGTGTCTGTAGACCGCTACTGGGCGATTCTTCATCCCATGTGCTATTCGCGGAACGTCCGTACCAAAACTGCTATTCGTAAGTATTTAATCATTTATTATTCTTATTTTTTTTTACTATTAATCTTATTAGCCTTTGGTTACTTTTTATCAGAGGTCATTCAGTAGTTATCGTTTATTGCTAACATTACGCGCATACAATAGACATCATTTCCTTACGCGATTTGTAATCGTTATAATAATAGTTCCAGAACGATTTATTGTATCCCATTAACACTTTAATTTTTCTATTCAATTGACAGTCAGTTTATTTAAGTTTCTTAATGCAAGCATTGGAAGCAGTAGAAATCGCCGTCTATTTTATAATGATAATTATTTATGTAAGAATTTTGTTTTAGCTGTGCATCGAATTAGGTATGTGCTGTTTATTGGTAATCATTTCGTGAGAAAATCTATTAGTCAGTTTCGGTAATATAAGAGCAAATTTGATGGGATTGTACAATTATTTATGATTGGTGTAGGACTGTAGGTGTATGGCGTTATGGGATCTATTCAAAAGGATCAGATAAATCATCTTTTTACAAAAACTTTATCAGTTTACAAAATACGTAAGTGCGCGTAAAATACTCAACTCGAACTTTCAGTTTCGTGAAAAAATTAAAATAAGGCGATAGATAATATTTCATAAGGGCTAGGCATTATATAATGTAGATAATTTGGGTAATACGCTGACTTTAATTTATTTATTATAGTCTCCTAAGTGACCTCTGTTAAACCTTCAAAAAAATTCAATTCATGTTTCAACAATTCAACAATTCAACATATATTTGCATGTCTCATTATCAAAAAGAAAGTTTAAAAGTTAAAAATAGAAAATCTTAAAGTTATTCACGATTAAGTGATTAGTAATTTCACGTGGGAAAATATGTCAAAAGAATGAATTGAATTTAGTGAAAATTAATTTAAAAAAAATAAATAGGTACTTCATTATGTTAATGCGTAATGCGTGCATTTTTTTACACTCGTAGAAGATAAATTTAAATATTATTTATTATTATTAGTAAAATTATCTGTATTAATATCAATATCTATTCAATTAGGCCACAATATTTATAGATATTATCTATGGTACGCTGCAGGCTATGAGAGTGTAGGGTGGTATGTCCATGCCGGATAGCTGTAATAATTAATAACATAATGAATTAGTAGTTACACAAGACTAATAACTTAATTATGTTAATAATAATAATAATTTGAAAACAATCACACGGTAATTATTAGTATTTATTTCTTAAAAATATATCTTTCATTCAAAGTTAACGGCGCAATATGGCAGCCATTTTTAGACTAGTATTGTTAGATAGTGATTGAATCGAACTCCTATCTACAACAATTACCAATCAGAGCTACTTAAATGCTCTAAAAGAATTACTGATAGTTTTTTTTTGCATTTGAACAAACATCGTAGTTATACAACTTTTTATATGTGAAAGTGTAATTAAATTTAAACACGTGCCAACCGTGCAAAGGGATTATAAATCACATCACGCGCCGAATGTGATTTTTCAAACATGTTATTAAATAACGCATCTTTTAATACCTCATACTATTGATTCGATTTAAATTAAAATTATTTACTTAAGGAAAGATGGATGAATAATCTTTACATAAAACCAGCAAAATCAGCGTAATTCAAATTTTTAATAATTACATGTGTATACCAGTTGAAGGTAGGGCTGTATTAAACCTACCTTACAAAAAGTTATTAATTTTTCTGCCGCCAAACAGCAATATGTAGTTGGTATTTTTGTATTCCGGTTTCAATGCTGAGTGAGCCAATGTACAGCTCTGTAGCCTGTGCTCAAGACATATAAAATGTTATTTCAATAAGTTAATGGCGCATTTGCGATGTATATTTAACGGTGGCAATGACTATGGGCGGAGTTGAATACTCACTATCAACTGGCCAATTTGGGACTCAAGACCCAGGTGATTCGCTGACTGACCATGGGAAATTCGCTGCGCGACGCGTGTTGCGATTAAAATATATGGAAATATACTGCAACGGGCATTAGCGACCGGCGGGGCATACTGCAATTTTTGCCGCTCGAATTACACGAGCGTCAAAACCGCCTGTGCGACTGGCGATAGAAATAGTCTAGGAACCAATATTATTTGGTTGCATTCGTCAAGAAATAACGGTCAGAATTTTTTCAAAGGTGTTATTATGATAATGTAAAATTATATACTATAATAATTATACTTATATACGTTTTCATGACGTATCTTACGTTTGCATTGCGGTCACTGAAGTTATTTGTTACGTGTATTTATTTGTAGGTATATATAATGTGGTTTATTATTAATTAATATTATACATAATTTTTTACTTTTCCTTTTTTGAAATGATTTTTTTTTTAATTTATTTTATTCTATGTTGAAACAACAAAATGTAATATATTTTCATTTATTTTCTTGACTCCGGTTTTACACGATAAACATGTGACTGTGGGAAGTAATATATGTAGACACATATTCCACAATATGTAGTTACCTCCACTATTTCTTCCTTTATTGTCTTGAACAATAAAACTACTCTTCAGCATTGTCCAAAAAATCACCATCGGTCTACAAAAGATGGGACGGAGATCACAACTGCCCGTGGCTTGAAAAACGCGCCGTGCGGAACCGTTCCCGAGTACTTAACTTTAACAAATGTCAAGAAATTTTAAGATGACCAATCCAATGGTCCATTAATTAAAATGCAGTATATCGGTTCCTAATTAAAAAAATAAATTTTAGATGGATGATAAAGTAAAGAGTGGTTTTAAGCATTCTTTCATTATATAATATATATTTGTCAAATAATATTTTTTCTTTTCCAAAGGATAACATTATTCGTACATAAAATGTAAAGTAGATATTCCTGATCAATAGATATGATAATATATTAGATTCTTCGTATAACTTTATATTACCGTAGATTAAAGCATAATTTAGCCATGACGGAGGGATAAAGAAGGAGGGTAAGACAAGATATAACAACTGATCTTCCTTAGCGGTGACATAATTTGTTTGATATATTGATGCGTATAAACTCCTTACATTTACATAACTTATCTAAATCTCAATATATATGTAAAAAAATTAAGAATTCTCGTGTAAATGAAAGAGAGTTTCAATATGTATTGGTTTAAAAATGATTACAATTCAATAAATTGAAACCGACACAATTACGTTCTATGGATTATCGTGTTAAATTTGTGTAAGTACCTACATATTTTCTTTCTTCAAATTTACTTAAATTAGATACTAATATTATGAAGCCGAAGAATTTGTTTGTTTGATCGCGCTAAACACGTAAATGAATATTAAAGAAGACATTGTAGCCACCACCAAAACGGCGGCGAAGAAAATCACTAACCGGGCGGGAGTAGACGTGGCGAAGAAAATACGCACATTAGCGTTGATCCTCGCGAATGCTATCAAAGAGCAAAACCACAGACATTCTAAACGTCTTATAGTCGACGAGGTAGTTACGGAACACTTTGGAACCATCGTGATGTTAGTGCGTATTATCAAAGCCTGCGAGGTGTTACTCATCGGAGACGTCAATAAATTACAATACATTGACAGAAACAATCTCTTTAAGTTAACATATATTAGTCCAAATTTCATGTCCACCGTATTTAAAGAACTATTATGCACACAGATGCTTCATGGATATAGCGTGTGCCGTCTATGGAGATAAGCACAGTTGTAAAGTCCATCTAAGTCATATAGCGACGTTGCGATTCGCAAAACCCAGCCTATGATTCTGTACTGACACACAAGCAGAGAAAGCAGTCCAAGGCAAGTACGGCAATGGAGGAGGATCCAACACCCTCAAAATATATGAGGCACAGAGACTGAATTACGAGACGGTCGTCCTCATCAAATGTACGACGAGAAAACTAAAACTAAGACTTTAATTTTATTAAAAGTAAAAAAAAATTATTAAATTAATTAAAAAATGAGCCGAGATGGCCCAGTGGTTAGAACGCGTGCATCTTAACCGATGATTTCGGGTTCAAACCCAGGCAGGCACCACTGAAATTTCATGTGCTTAATTTGTGTTTATAATTCATCTCGTGCTCGGCGGTGAAGGAAAACATCGTGAGGAAACCTGCATGTGTCTAATTTCAACGAAATTCTGCCACATGTGTATTACGCCAACCCGCATTGGAGCAGCGTGGTGGAATATGCTCCAAACCTTCTCCTCAAAGGGAGAGGAGGCCTTTATCCCAGCAGTGGGACATTTACGGGCTGCTAATGCAATAATGCAATTAAAAAAATATATACACCCACGGCACGTATTTATTTATAATATATAAAATGATATTCAATAGACACTAAAAATAAGTGAAAACGGCGAATGATTTTCATGTAATAATATATATTTTTAATTAAACAATCTATTATAATATTTTTTTTTTGCGCAACTTCGTACTCAATTAATGGAAGAAAATTGATATAAGTAGGTATAAAGGCGAAGACGAATAAATCTGTGTATAGTTCGTAGATAACGTAAACTGGCTTTTTTGAAATTACCTCTCAAGTCTAGTACAGTTAAGGACCACTTGCCTACTTTTCCTAAACATCCTGGATAAAATAAAAGGATATTTCTAATTTGGTTTATAAATATTAATAAAGAAATTAATGAATTAATTACTTTTAAATATTGTCATGAACACATACAACACAATAGAGATCATATTACCTACACTGAATTTTTTTTTAAGGATGGTTTCAGATTATTCTTGTGATTATCTTAAAATTCAGTACCTGTCTTGTGTCGTACTACCTTTATGGACCATGACGTACTCGTAGAACAGTTAAATTTGCATATCGCGCCCTTAGCTCTGTTTACTGTTTAAACATTATATTACTACCGACGTACAACTGAAAATATATGATAGTACATATTTTTTGTTTTTTTTTTTTTCCAAAATTATAAATAATTATTTACTCCATCTTTATTTTATTTTTGTATGCTGTCATGCGCGTTACCTGTTCGTATATCTTGATTAATTATAAAATTACTTATTAAATTTTAAAACTATATTGGTTATTGATTAAACTAATTATTTTAAATTATAAGCCTAAAATTGCAATAGTTATGTATACAAATGTTATAATACATATCACGATTACACCGCAAAACCAATCGTAATAGAATTTGATACTGATGGAACCGAGTAAATAGTAGGTAAATAAAATTCATTATTTACTGAAAAAAAATGAAAACCAATCAGTAGTCGCCTAATAAGAAGTGGAACATCTGACATTTTATCATAGTAATAACCACAGTAACACAATATCCTTACGGAAAATTTGCTGGTGTCATCTGTCCGCAAAGTTTATTGGTTAAGTCAAAGAGCGCGCGCTTTCCCGACTTCCTGTTACGCACTGCCCTTTTCACACAATCCCTGGCACGGATTGCATAGGAAAGGGTGAGATAAGATGTCACACAAAAGAAACAAATGGACGAAATCTTGGGAAACAGCTAGTTACTTATAAACACTGTTTAATCATATGTTAAGCACGAAATAGAAAGTAAACTATATCTTAAAGTGTATACCAAGAGCGTCAAGAACCACAAATAGGAATTAAATGCATACATTAATTTAAGCTGAACCGAATCAACACTTCTGTTTCAAGTATTAGGGACATGACAAACGTGTTTGTCGTGTCCCTAATAGCGAACACTTGTGCACACACAATAATTAGGGAAAGTATCGTATAACATTACACAAAAATATATTTGGGTGATAGGGCTTTGTGCAAGGTCGTTTGGGTACCATCCACTCAACAGATATTCTACAGGGCAGCTTATATTGTTGTGAGGACTAAGTTAGCCTAGCATAACATCTTAGTTCATATAGTTGGCGACGCATTGGCGATTTAAGGGTTAATATTTCTTACATAGCCCACATCTATGAGCAATAGAACATTTACTATCAAATGGTTTCAAATAGATTTTTTAGCAATAAGAGCACCTTTTGTACCAACTTCATTTCAGTTTTCCCTGTGTTTTGTTTTTGTTTTGGTGTACAATAACTTGTATTTATATTGCATTGTTTTTAAATGTGAACACACTTTAATACTCAGCTTATTCACTAAATGTAAATTTTTACTCTATAATAAATAGAGCCGAGATGGCCTAGCGGTTAGAACGCGTACATCACAACCTATGATTACGGGTTCAAGCCTAGGCAAGTACCACATAATTTTCATGTGCTTAATTTGTGTTTAAAATTCATCTCGTACCCGGCGAGGAATATTTCTATATATGTCTTATTTCAACGAAATTCTGCCACATGTGTATTCCACCCGCATTGGAGCAGCGTGGTGGAATATTCTCCAAACCTTCTCCTTAAAGGGAGAGGAGGAGGTCTTAGTCCAGTAGTGGGAAATTTACAGGCTGTTAATTCAATAAATTGTTTGTTGCATGAGAAGTATCATTCTGTATAATATAACGTTGCTCGTCACGTTCGTCAAAGTAACGTATCACCGCTGGTTTTATAAGGCTCCCGTGTAGTGCATATCATCTGAGTATTATCTACATATCTTATAGCTCGGCGGTGTCATATACCGTTTATATTATTTTAATGGCCTGTGATATTAAACTAAAAAATATTAATGAAGAAGATAGCGTATGATACTGATATCCAGTCATTTTGTTTGAGTAAAAATGCTGGTTTATAATTTAATACGTTATGAAAAGGTTGGGTATATATAGGAATAGTAATAATAATAAATAATAAGAATAATGCTAATAGGAGTTTTACCTTGATATAACGAATAGCTTCTGTGCTTCTAGTGAAATATACTACTAGCCTAGCTATTATCCTCCAGCTTGGTTGGATATTACATAAAAAGGAGGGAGGATACATAAGCAATTCAAAAAAATAATAGCGTAAAACCATCTACGGACGTCTTTCGTCATCTTTCGCGTCGATTGGTCAATCTCATACCGATACGGTCAGTAGTTTTCATATGATTGACGCACAAAGAAAAAAAAAACATTATATTTATATAGATTACTTAGTAATATTCGACTTTAATTTTTGGTCTGGTCTGGTACATTATAATTTACCAGATATATATTTATTATTGTGTATATGCAATGAAGTCTACAGTACTACAGTCGTCTAAAATTTTGAACATCAGCGAAATATATGTATTTTTAAATAAAATATGATATCACTTCAGCTGGCTATAAATTATACTGAAATATCTCTTTCACTGTGATTATCGGAAGATTTATGTAATATCAAATTTACAAAATTAAATTCATGCCATGAATATTTGAGCGAGTTATGGCAATGCTTGTAATTATTTTATGATGAGCTTGTCATTTATAGAGTCGTAATTTTGTCATTCTGTCAGTTCATGGTGTTATTCAAACGGAGGCTGTCCTTGAAAACGCAGGCCGTGGAAAGTCAGTCGTTAATATCATTTAACTCTTGTAGACGTCTTAGACGTTTTTTAATAGCTACGATAGTTCATTATAAACCTGGAAATTGCATCCTCTTCATGAGATATTTTTAATAAAAAAAAAATCTATTTACTGAAACCGATTCGTCATTATTATTAACTTGTGACAGCCTCTCATCTGCTGTACGAAGTTTATATTTACAGTAAATGTATCAGTCGAAAATGGAATGTCATCAAATCAAATTCCTTTATTCAATATAGAAGCATTACACTTACTTATGATTTGCAAATTAAACACTATCATCGGTTCTGGAAAGAAAATATCCTGACTTGAGAAGAACTGGCGAAAGTAATTTGGCAGGTCATTTTTTTGTCGATTCAATTAAATTGTAGAAGAAATATCCAGGAGGCGATCATTTTATTCCCAAGGTGTGATATCTACCATGAACTCACTATTACATATCCTTTCGCACACAAGCGCTCTTTAACATTTTTATTAAATTTGGCAGAGGCATTTTGGTTGCTTTCTGGCATTCTGTTGTAGAACCGTCATAAATATTCTGTGGTAAATCCGAATATATATCTAATATTATTAAAGTAGCGGTAAGTATTATTTTAAACAGCAAAAACCACATAACTGAGTCTTGTCTTTAATCAATGTACAATATATACTTAAATAACATGAACATGTTGACATTTTATTTCAATTATTGCAACAAAATTCCCAGGCATAGTTTCTACTCATACATTTTGACGTTATGTCAAATGTAATAGATACCCGAACTCGAACTAAACAAAGACAGTAAGATTTAGACGTAGACAAACTGACTACGTTTTAATTTAAAAAATAATTTACAGGTTATAAAAATACCATTCCACTTTAAGACCTCCATTCGTATATTCTTTATCTACCAGATCAAATATCGGTTCTGCATACTTTTACGCACACATTTAATCAATGAAGAAATTATAATTAGTTAATTCTACAAAACGAAATAAAAACAAAGAGTTATAAACAATTGATAATGTTAGTAGCTAATTTGATCAAGAGGTTCTGGGTCAGCCCAATATAACCGATTAGTTTTTTTCTGTCCAGACGTTTTCACTAACTACCTGTGAAATGTTACATTATCCGGAGCCTAGTTTAGATTAATTCACAGCCAAGCAAAAGAGAGAGCTACGATTGCGTCGAAAATAAAAATAAAATAAAGCGCAAAGCGATTACATTGCTGGCCCGTCAGGCATAAAGAGTCCAAACGTCAACGGATAATGCCTACCAACGACTTCGTTGGAAGGCAACACAAAAAGCAGTGCATGTAAGTCAAGTACTTACGTTATACCACTCTGTGTGTTGATTGTATTGAGGAGATTGATTAAACATAAATACAAAACAGTTATTATGATATTATTTTTACGTTCACGCAAAAAAACCTGTTTGAACTGAACTTATCTTTTCGTTGTTCTTTGGTCATTGATATTAAAGTTTTATACACTAAAACTTTCCGGGATAAATAACTTCTAATGATAAAAATGCAACAAATATCAACGTGTATAACAGTTTCATAATAATTTTAAAGATGGCCCTTTTACAAAATATTTAAAAGGAAATGGTGATGCCGTCATTATCCCAGTTGAAGGATTCACCAATTCAATTCAATTAGCCAATAAAAATAAAATAATATTAGATACCTAAAAATAATGTCATAAATATTGTAATTTATATTTGTAATTGTATTCCGGACCATTAATATTAGCTTATGACTTATGACAGTACTAGTGAAACGTTTGAACTTGAATTTCGAGATTTTGAATAATGTATGGTATTCACGATGGATTCGAGAATATTTATTTATTTTGTTAACATAAAACTTAACTACCATTGGACGCCTCATGTATCACCAAATATGGATCATCCATTTTCATATACAGGTAAATATATATACACGGACAGTCTGCTGGGTTTTGCTAATAATAATATAAATAGCTATGTATACGAAGAATTCGATTTTCTTGCTAAACATTGCAAGAATTGTTCGTTTCTACAAAAAGTATATTATAGTAAAATGATATTGTTATTGATAGATTATACATAAGCCTTCGCATCGCTCGAGATCTATGAACAATAAAACTTTGCCTTAACGATATTGCCATTCTTATTCCGCTAGATTTCGATTTGAAATATAACAAAAACTTTTCACATATGTTTTTACGAAAAAGGTGATTAATTTTTTTCGTTGTTTAGAGTGATCGTCGCTGTCAACAAAGTTCATTAAATCGTTGTGATAGATTGTTCGCGTGAAACTCGGGTATAGATTTGCTGTCGTGCTGCATTTACACGAAATCGTTATTTTTATTTTGATCACTTTTTTTTAAATACTTACGTGTTATATTATTTTACTTATGAGATATTTTTAAAACACGTCACATTACCGTGGACTTTTTATTCACATAATTAATAATGTTTATTTTAAGGTTATGTTATGGTGCCACATATGGCACAGAAATTTGTTTTATTGTTCATTCGCCGACAACCGTTTAGGCAAGGTTCTTCTTTGGTTTAGACTCCAGCTAAAATGGCTACAAATCTCAAGGTTCCTAATTCCGGTTAAGGGCTTATAAATGTTAATGGTTTTTTCCTTACTTGCTTTGCACCTGATCTCTGTGCGGTCTGTGTGGTGCAGTATGAGAGTAAATGAATATAGGCACCAGTATTTGCCTAGACGCCTAATAAATAATATCTTCTTCTAAATTGGCTTGTATTTGATTGAGATTGATCTCCGTGGATCAAATTCACACAAGAAGACATCATTAATTTAGGTTACGTTGCTATTGTCATCCTTTATATAGAAATAGCTGAACCTGCTGCGGCTTCACCTGCGCGAAATTAATAAATCTTTACCTATAGCACACAAAGATGGCCCAGTGGTTAGAACGCGTGCATCTTAACCGATGATTTCGGGTTCAAACCCAGGCAGGCAGAGGAGGCCTTTAGCCCAGCAGTGGGAAAATTTAGAGGCTGCTAATGCTAATACTAATAATGCTATAGCACACAAACTGTCACTCCCTATTTTACTCGCTATACTCGCTAACTTATGTTTTTCCCCGGGACTTAAAATAGACAGAGTTACTTTCGCATTAATATTATTAGTATTATTTGTTTTAGATTTTATTTCTAAAACACGTTTTAACTTATATCTATATTTAAGTTTTCAATAACATGGTTTTTTAATTTTTTATCGATAAACAAAAAACTTAATGTAATTACCGACAATGTAACCGAGTAAGTACCTAATTTTCGATTTGGTTTTAAAAAACTTGTATATATAATTAATATTTCTACAAGTTCTGTGAAAATGTCTATACCAAAATCTACGACAAATTTCAACATTATATTATATAAAGTATAATATCGCGAGTATTTACCACTGTTCTTGGAAGATATTTGTAGCGATACGCAACCTAAAATAATAGCAAACGTGCCCAAAAGACGTATGGCCAGATTTGGTCTTGGAAATATGTGTTTCTTTGTTAAATAGGCCTGTATGTTCATACCATTGATTTCAATGATATGACATGTACTTATGATCAATATAATCGAATAGTTTATTTTTTAAAAGAATAACAAATAGCATATATGTACCTACCTTTAGTAAATAAGTTTGTTCGTAAGAATGATACTGGTATTTGAACCAATGAATTAAATTTACCTAAGTAATAAAAGCATAAAAACTTCTTGTTTAGATTCTAAAAATCGTTCATGTCGTGCAATGAGAAGAAGGCAAGTTTTTGCATTGCCTAAATGAGGTAACTAAAAACCAATACACATAAAACTTATATCAGAAGAGGCGGTGTGTTTCCGAGGTTTTATTATAATATAACACTTGGTCAAGCAGTTCAACGCCTGCTGACGGTTTTGCTTATACAGGGTGAATGAAATAAAACGACCTTTCTAAGCGAATTTATTTTATTTTAACGGATCGATTATATTTTTAAATGATTATTTTTTTCCAACATATGCAGAACTGTCTATAGTTATTGGGCTTGAATTCTTTAGTTTACTGGGAATTTATATCGATGATACCCAAGTCGGAATGGACTATCTGGAGTTCTCTCGGACATTGTATCGAATGGCAATAATTAATCTTCGACGATTTTGCGTTAATTTGTCATATAGGCACTGCTTCGTCGACCACCAACTCTGTTGTCTCAAATTTATTCATTAAACAAGGGATTGTGTTATGGGTGACGGCAGTAAATGCCACAAATTTTTGATAATATATTTTATTAATTTCATCGCGTTGTTCTTAAATTGTAAAATTTAAGTTCGTGAGTGAGTAATCATCGTGAGTAATCGAAGAAATTATATATGTACGTTTTATTTATTAATTACTAGCTTAAATATCTAGTACAACAGATATAAATCGTTTTTTTTTTACTTCATTGCTTGATTCCCTATTTTATCTTTTGATAAAATTAATAATTGTATTCTGTTTGATTAATTAATTATTCTAAATATCTTTGTAATTAATTGTTTAATAAACAGCAAGTACATAGACTAACCTTCATTTGTTAGCCATTTTAAAAAAATAGCAGAGTCTTTGTCGGTTTGGGTTGTTTTTACTGAAAATTGTGAATAAATAGTTCCCTTAGGATACGTATACGATCACAAATGATTATCATTGATGTGAAGATGCAGACGTCACAGTGATGCCTACACGTACATAATCATGTTTCAACACAGCTCAAGGACCGCGGGCTCGTCTGGCCACAATGCTCAGGAAATAGTTCATCTCGATAGCTCGCAGGAAGTTTGCGTTTGTGGAGGCGTGCATTGTCATGGCTTGCGACTTGATACTATGAAATTGGGCTCGAGATATTGACCGTTCTTCTGTATCAACATTAGATTCCTTTTATTTAGCAGTGCGCAAATGTTTAATCGTCCTTGCATTTCTATTCTACGATATTAGACGTAAGATCATAAGCTATCGAGGGTAATTATAAAATTAATTTGTCCTTTATTTGTGAGAAGTTTACTGATTTAACTGAACAGAATATTTGTAACAATATATCTAAAAGTTAATTTTCTTTTTTACATTTGTATGTATGTCTATTTATGTATGTCATCTGACTTGTTCGTGTAATGCCTTTGCAAAGGGGCAAATTACAAATTTGATTACGTTAATAGTTCACACCAAATATACGAGGACACTAGGATCAAATACGAATATTTTTTCGCTATTGACACTATTTCAATCTTTATTATCTTAAAGAGAAGAACTCTCCAACAAAGCATAATGATAGGACAGGATAAGAATATATGTAAATGATTAAGACAAGTATGTTAAGAATAACGACTAAATAACGCAAATGATTTGCACTGTATTTAGAAAAATGATTTTATAGTAAATATTTTGTAATCAGCATTTATCTGGATAGAAAACCAATGCATATATATACAATACCTATAGATAGATAGTCATTACCGAACCCAAAAGGTAAACCTAAGATTCCTGTCATTAAAGTTGGTATGCGGGGACTGATCCCCTTTTTAATAGCGACGGAATGAACCATTTACGAATGTAATTTACAATTGGAGGCCTGTCTATGTCGTCATCACTGTTTTAAAGGTGCTTAGTGGTTAGAAGTCATGATTCTAAATGATGTTTGCGTGTTCAAACCCAAAGCCGTACATAATTTTCTTTTTTTTTATTTGTGTTTATTATTAATTATTAGGTACTCTAGAGCTCAGCGGCGAAGAAGATAATATTGTGATAAAACTTTCATGTGTCAGATAAAAATCTGTGTAACTAATAGGTATTAGTCAACACCGGTTGGAGCAGCTTGGTAGAATATACTCCAAGCCTTTTCAAATGGGAGAAGATCTTTGCTTAGCGAGAAATCAAAAATGTATATATTTTAAAATTTATAACGAATAGTTTAAAATATATTCAATAAACATAATTTAGGAAATACAAAGACGACCATTGCCTCTTATAAATATATCTACTGAATTATGTATTTGGACATTGTAAACTATACAAAATAAATAACTCATAGGTCATTGGAAAAACATATATAAATTCCTTCAGCTAACCGAATAGTACAAGATCATTCACACTTGACCGGCGTCTTAAGAAGTCATGTTTAAAGGTTAATATTCCTATTTTGTATTTTTTTTTTCTATTTACAAACCAATTTTCAGTCACTCGACTCTGTATATTCCTGTACGTAGATTAGTTTTTATATGTTTCGGTCCTGAATGCATTTTAATGATTTTCTATAAAGCTTTAGTGCTCCTTAATGCATGTACCATGTTGCATTTGTTTGGACATGTATTTTGCCGAGTAGCTTTGAATATGAATATTTGTACAAGCACACCGTTAATGTTAGCGGAAAAAACTGCCGCTGAAGCAATATTTGATGTACAATGTTATTTTTTAATCAAATGTAAAACTTTTTATAATTAATCAAACAGTCAACGTGACGTACGGTGTATTTTCCTGGAATTTGGTGTTACATTCACAAATCCCTCCATTTATGTATCTAGAGTTGGCGCGCCTGGACGGCGCCAGCACCCCCGGCGCCAAGCCGCCTTGTCCTGAACGACCGCAGTTGCGTGCCGGGACCCGCCCCTGATGCACAATGAACCTTTTCTGTCTATTCGTTATTATTGCAATAGTTAAATGTGTCAATGCTAAAATAAGTGGAGGCCCACGAGGACGATTCGACCATGACGTTCAGTACAAACCAAACAATCATCATGTCAGCGCGCATCACGCACACTTCTCGTACCATCCACCCAGCGTAATACATTTCATGTGCCGTCACTGTTCCCATTTTGTTACTTACCCCGTGTACCATGGACTACCACCTACCTATGTGTATAAGTATCGAGAGGCCGGCGGAAGATTTAGTGAATTGTTGACTGGATTAGCTTTGTACAACTTGGGAAGAGCTGCAGCAGAGCGTTGGCAGTACACGCACTTCTATCCAGTTCGCCCAGGTGAAAAATGTTCTATGGAAGTTATTGATCGGAAGCATATCGAAGAAATCAAATTTCCTTGCTTCCTCATGTCTTCCTTTATAGAGCGCTCACCGGAGAGCTTTCTGCCTGGCCCTGGTGCCCTGGATATAACTTCGCCTCAGATAGACATTCGACCTTTCCTGCAGCACAATGGTTCGACCCTCAAGATAACAAGGGAGCAAGAATGTGTACTGTGGCACAATACTACATTAAATAAGGAAAGGAACGTTATAGCCTGTGCCCTGTTAAAGGAATACTCGGAAACTATGAAGCCCTCAGGCATACCAGTTTATGTGTGGTTGCCGTCGACACTAGCGTTGGTAATGACTATCTACGTTTTTGGTTATTGTTTCTGCAAGAGAAGGATTCGAAAGGAGGAGGAACCGGTCAACAATGGTATGGTAATAGGTTATTGTAGTAGTCATTATTAAATAAACATTTTATACATCTTCTCATTACCTTTAAATTTATTCAATGTGTGGTTTAAAGTTTTTGTTGGAACTCGTGATCGTGATTTGCAGAAACGTATCACTAAAATAGATTTACTATTAGAATTCATTTATTTAATAAGCCATATTGACTGTGCAATAATTATTATTAATATAAAATTGTATATTGTGTGGTTTATGCATGTATTTTAAAAAATAATCCTACTGTAACTACATTTAAATTGGTACCGACGACACGTACGTCATTGAAGTACTATGGGAAATTACACGTGTTTTCAATAAAATAGACTAGATAACGCACGATATATTGTTCGACTTAGGAAATTAATGAAGCGTTGCCATAAAAGCAAATTATAGCATGTAGAGCTATTCCAGGAATGGTTAGCTGTCATATTTTAGCCAAATTAATCAGACTGTCTCTTTAGGTAAATAGATTAACAAATAATATAATTCGAATTGACTAACATAACGTTTAAGAATTATACTAATTATAATAATATTGAGTAAATTGTATGTATGTGTTTGTAGGAAAACTTTTATAAACACATTAACCCTCAAAGTAAATTGAATTAGAATGACATTGTCACCTACATCACTTCGTTGAGTATTTCATTTATCCTTGTTATGAAAATTTTCATATGGGAACGGTTAGAACTATGCATGATTGCATGAATATGTAACACCTACTCATAATTTTATTATCCACACAATAACACTTTGATTTGTTGACAGTGTAATAGTTTAAATGTCTTTGTGAAAATGTGATTGTCCACTTGCCATTAGGTGGTCCATTTGCTTATAAAACTCCCTACAATAAATTAAAAAAAAAATTATACATGTATGTACTTGACTACAAACGATGACCTAGAAAATACATTAGGGTTATACATCCTTATGTATATGTGTTGGATTGGGTAACAATATATACGTTTATTGTTTAAAAAGTTTAATTAAAATTTTGTAATCGTAGTTCTATTTTTAGCTTCTTGGATGTAACACGCTTTTACACGTCTATATTTAGTATTGTGATTTTTTTAATAATAAAATATTATCAAAGATTACAACTATTTGTTTCTATGTTTATTTAGCTATGACGATATTTTTTAATATTGAATTCTTATTTTGAAAAATAAGTGTATGATATACTTTTTTTTATGTATTTAGTGATGTGATAGTAACTTAAATTTTACTTTTTGGAGAAAAATAATAATACGCTGCGGCGATAAATGTTTTATCTTTAATTTGTTATTGTTGAAAAAAATAGAATTATCGATATTTCTCTTATGTAGATAAACGTTTTTTTTTTAATTATATCTTTGATCATGTCAGTTTAAAAAAAGCATGGTGTGATTGAACGATGTCAATCTCATTTGTATGGCATCTTAGTCTATCTATAACTCAAGTTAGAGCACAAAACAATAATGACGTATATTTTAATGTAAAAAGCAATTTGTTTGATGTGAATCAATCTATCTCTAACATTGTTACTCAATTACATAAGACGAGCAGGTCAATGATCTTAGCATGTT
Source organism: Vanessa atalanta (assembly GCF_905147765.1). NCBI lineage: Eukaryota > Metazoa > Arthropoda > Insecta > Lepidoptera > Nymphalidae > Vanessa > Vanessa atalanta. The sequence continues at coordinate 4,253,841 of NC_061876.1, read as the reverse complement.
CCTAATTAAGTTGAAATCGAATAAAAATACTTTCTTCTAGTAATGACGTCTATTATTAAAAATGTATTTATATACGTATAGATTTATTATATGTATATTAAAGTATACGTTGTAATAGTATAAAGGTAGATATTTTGTACAAATGATTGCGCTTATATCAGGAACTATCCGATTTGAATAAAATATTTACATTTCTTTAGGTTGCCTATATTATCTAGGTATCTATATTATTCGTTTATTATGAAATTATTATAGTGATATTTTTATTTATTTTATAGAGTTTAGTTAAAGGACGAACTTTTTGACATTTCACTTCAAGGAAAAACCGTTTCTGTGTAGGTACGTTAAGGTACATTTTGAAGGTGATTTCATATTGTTACTTTGGATATCCCGTCAGGACATACTGTAACGTTGGTCTTTTATTTACAAAATAGAAGTCGTAAAACTAATTTCTATGTTTAACCTAACCACAGAATAACGAACATCCATACGAAGTTTTATACTCAATTTTACTTTTCTTTTTATTTGTTTTTTAATTTTTTTTTTCATCCTAAGTTACAACGAGTATGTTATTGATTTTTTTGGTGTGCGTTATATGTCATTCAGTCATTTTAAAGAAGAGATATCTTCTTGGAAGATAATTATATTTTTTATGAATATAGTATTGATTTAAAATTACAACAATATAACATGTAATAATAAATATTTAGCTTATAAAACAGGTTTTGATCATAACATTAAATCTGTAGGACCAATATCGCTTTTGACCAAATAACCTATCATTTAATTTGATTTAAATCAAAACAATTAATTTATTAATTTAAAACGGGGAGTAACAAACAAATCACTTACGTTTCATTGATTATTTCTACAAGATATTTTCTTTTTTATTTATTTGGGTGATTTATTCAACACGTAGTTCTATAAAATACAAACAAAACATAAATTGAAGTAATAGCGCATTCCGTTCCCGCAGTTTCCAAGATCAATTGCCGAACAGGTTATCCGACGAACCTTAAGATTGATGTTGGAACCTTGATCAAGCCTAAATACTGTAAACTATTTACGAATCAGAAATAGATCAGAATTGAGTTGTTCTGTCTTCAATTAAATAAATGTGATATGTTTACCGAGTATAATTTGTATTATAATTATTTTTTTAGTACCGCCGTGATAAGACTTAAAGAAGATTAACTGAGATAATTTAATTTAGTTAAGAGAAATAACAATTAACTCGTTAGTAATAATCGCAAAGGGTTTTTCGTTTGTTTTCATTACAGGTTAATACACTCAGTGGAAATTTGAGAGGAGGCAATAAGGGCAATAACATTAACTAAGTATCTACATTTGTTAATTGTTTCTAGATTTAAAAAAAGAACACAAATTGTTATTATTATAATTTATTACTATCCGTCTGATATTATGTTTTGAGAGCCGAGATGGTCCAGTGGTTCGAACGCGTGCTTCTTATCCGATGATTTCGGGCTCAAACTCAGGCACTAAATTTTCATGTGCTTAATTTGTGTTTATAATTCATCTTGTGTTCGGCGGAGAAGGAAAACATCGTGAGGAAACCTTCATGTATCTAATTTTAACAAAATTCATCCACATGTGTATTCCACCAACCCGCATTGGAGCAGCGTGGTCGAATACGCTCAAGGCCTTCTCTTAAAATGGAGAGGAGGTCTTAGCCCAGCAGTGGGAAATTTACAGGCTGTTAATGTATGTAATGTATGTATTCTGTATTGTTGTGTTTCGGTTTGATTCGTGAGTGATCCAGTGTAAATATAGTGCAAGGGTTCTTAGATCTGATATCTGGCAACGCATAACACTGGGGTGTGGAGTGGTTAATATTTCTTACTTTGCCAATGTCAATGACCTTTTAGTATTTGGTCGCCTTCACAGGTTTTAATTTATACTATAGCCCTTGAGCGTCCGCAATGCCTTAAATACCTAGTCTTCTTGTATTTTCCGCGAGGCATCGCTACAGCTATCACATATTCTACTATATTCTAATGAAATTTATGTATTTCTTTATTTATTTGGATCCCCAACAATCGTACATAATATTTGCCCAAAACTTACTTTACATTTTATTAAAACTAACTACACACTATTCTCACACAAAATTATAAGAGTAGTATACTTATATATTAAATATAATTAAAAAAAAAAGAAAACAAATATTAGAAAAGTTTGATCAAAATTATTTATTTTCAAAAATGCGGAAAGACAGTATTTTTTATCATTCACAAAACCTCGGAATTAAACTTTGTGTTTTTCTTTTCATCTAATATAAATTATTAAGTCGCCATATTTTATCTGTGGATTATGAGCAGATTTAATTTAAGATTTATAAAAGTAATTTATTAATAAAATACTTATTTCTCTTTTTGTCATCATTGATTCGTTATTCGAAAGAAAGCGACCCAGCATTGTTCAACCAATTACTCTAAACGACATTTATAATTAACGCCGTAAATGTTTAATTCTGCCTCAAGACGATAAAGAAAAAAAAAAATTGTTTTAAATTACGTATAGTGCCGTAGTGTCCTTCGTATTTCTTAATTAGCTTCGTCTCATTATCATAACTCTACGAGAAAACGAGGTGTCACTGTTACAAGGTTGAAAGACCCTGACATTAACTTTTATCTAGGATTTAATTAAGATATATTTATAAGTTTTAGTTATTAAGCACCATTTTTTAATTTCTATCACTGAAATTAAACTAATTGGAATAATATTACAAAGAAGTATGGACGTTTATGTCTTATTGAAGAATATTTTATGACCTAGTACCTACACGATATATATCTTTTTATAAAAATAAAAAAAAAAAACTATAATATTGTTAACTATAAAATAACAAGATTTCTAAATAGAACTGGTATAATAGTAACAAAAAGGTCCGCTTGTTGTACAAGCCGTAATTTCTATTTCTAACTAACTACGTTGTCGTTGTCGAATTATTATTTTTTATACTAAATGGTTGGAAGTATAATCTAACTGCGAAAATTAAATTGTAACTTTATCGATGTTGGCAGCAGAATTGACAATTCCAGTGGTTAGGCGCTTGTGCGATTTTATGCGATACATACATATTACTTATCAAGCCCTTCAAAAGAAATATAATACATTATTTTTTTCCGGTTTCGAGATTAAATCAGGCTGTGTACTTATAGCAGTTTACATTGTAAGAAATTAGTTAGTGACGTCACAATATCAATGTTAATGTATAAAGGTAAATAAAATATTCGTCTGTCTTCTAATTATTTAAATTACTGTCAAGTGTCAATAATTATGCCCCTCTGAACGATTTCGGCCATAGCAACGATTATCAAGGTTAGCGCAACCACATGTAATGCTTTCTCTATTCCTTCTCTGTCCCCTCACTTACAATAAAATTGGACAAGAAATCCGAAACGAACGGAGAGTGTACAGATACAGGACCACCAACTTTCTGCAAGGTACGGAATTGTAGATACTGTCAATTCTGGAATTTCACGAGGCAGTAAATTATTATAATAGAGACCAATAATTTGTTCTTTATGAATTATTTGTCCATTGCTATATCTACTGATGGTGGCCTAATACAAGAGCGCTAATAAGTGTTGCCTTCATATGAGAATCTCACTTCATTACGCAACTGACTGGGCACAAGTGGTAAATTACCGAGTGGGATTGTACGAAGCACGGTTATGTTGAACCAAGACTGACCATTAGCAATTCACAAAACAAATGAAACAATAATAGGATATTTGGCGCTTTCGCGCGCTATTTAAATATGGAAGCAAATATCGACTAGAATAATTCTAGTTAATTAATAAAAAAAAAAACAACTTTTACTAGGTTCCTTAACCTCTACTAAGCAATATAAAATGTATTTTAAAAACCAGTCAAATAGCCTATTCAATACTTGATAAACATACTTCAATATGATGTAATTTTTATTTTGTAATTTTGAGATTGAATTAAAAATATCTTTATACCATTGAAAGTCGAAATACCTTAAACAATATTACAGATACTCTTAACTCAAGGACAATGACAGACAATTTCATAACAACATTTATTAATTGATATAATCTTAACCGAATAGTATTGCAATAAATTGCTAAAATATGTAACACTCTGTATTATTTTCCTCCTGTAAGGGAACTAGATTCGCCCAGGGAATCAAAATTGCGATTAGAATTCACGCTACGCATCATTACACGCGGTCATAACTCTACACAACAATTATTAGATACAATAATAATAATATAAATACTTACATTTAATTCAGTCTTATTTTTAGTTCTACTTTGATATTGTATACATAATTAGGTACGTATTTATTTTCTGATTATTTTATGAATATTATCAATGAAATTGTAAATGAATTTCTGTCATTTCTTTTTATTTAAGCTGTGGATATACGTCGTTGATGTTGCTCGATTGTACATTACATAAAGATGCCTCGCGCAGATCTAAACCCCATGTGCCTTGTGTTTGCGGGGAAAAGAGTCACAGGTCACGTTTTGTCATTATTTTCTTGAAAAAACGTTCAAAATATTATGAAAATGAATATATATTATAACAACAAGGGTTACCTCGTTGCATTATTCAATATGTAGGCAGTAAAGAAAATCTTAAGAAAATAAGCTAATACTTAGGTAAACCGTAAAAAAATGTAAAGATTTTTTTTTCTATTACATATACATAGTTGTTAATAAAAAAAATTGAAGCGAAGCTGATACGTTATCAATTATTTAAATTAACACATATTTATTATTTATGTCATTTATAATAAATATGTGTTAATATGTGTTAACGATTACCAAGAAAAACTATTTAAAACAAAATTAATAATACCATTTACATCTATTCACGTCTTTATGAGATAACGAAAACTTAAATGTAAGTTAATGTTACGAAACAATTTTAATCAAATTGTATGTTATAGAGTAAACGACACTCTCGTGAACTATTTCAGTTCTTTATGAACAGCTTCCTCGTGTCCTCTCATGTAGTTACTAACATATATACGAGAATGTAACGTATTGAAGATTGAACTGGCACAATGCGAAGAAAATACTGGGATGAAATATTATTATTGTGTCATAGTCCAGCAATAAAAATAAAGATCAGTGTAGTAGTGTTAAATGTCAGATTATTTTCTTATTAAAGGAAGCTAATTTATCTTTATAAGACTATTCTGTCAGCTTAAACAATAGATAAAAATTAATTACTTCATTTGTTTTGCTCGTTTGATGACCAGTATTGTCAGCGTCCTTATGATCAATTTTTTCTTTCTTTTGCGCTTCTATATTCGTTTTAGTTCACAGAATCAAGATAGTTTGCATACCGTTGTAAATATATATTAATGGAGACTGTGTACTTTACTTATTTGCACTTTAAGAAATATATGTTTAGTATTGTAGAGACGTATAAAGGTACCACGGGCTTGCAGTCAAACTTGAAAACCCTGTTTCTTGCAAAAAATCACTAATTGTTTTTTTTTTTGAAGTAATGCCAATGAATAAGGAATAACTAAAATATTGTGTATATCGATATACAGTACAAGTCTTTTAGTTTTTCATTAATTATAATTAAACAGTAAGAACGTATTGAGTAAGAACTCAGCGTTGTTTAAATATTTAATATTTAATTAAATAAATACTTATTATGAGAGTGACTTCTTGTATTCACGATTAAAGATAAAGTTATAAATAACAACTATTTTTATATAAATATATTATTCTTAAAATAATAGATCCCTGATCGTGGATACAGTTTACGTTGGAAGTACGAGTACGAACATAATTAACAGAAACTTCTTGGCAATGCGCCAAAACGTTATAAATCTTAGTTGTGAAAAAGTTTCTGTTAATTGAATTATTATTTTCGTAAGTAAATATTTACGTGCACTTTGTGTATTAAGTAATTACGTAATTATGAAATGTTTCGTAAGAAATTATTAAAATTAATTTCAATCTTACAAATAATAATAAAGTATATATATATTAATAGAGTACAAATTAATTAGAATTGATAAAATAGATAGTAGGTATTAAGTTAGACGGAGTATTCCAAATTGATGATTGACCAAGATTGCTAAATACTTCGTAAACCAAACGATGCCATTATGTGTTTAGTTTCGGGGTCAGAGGTACAACCACAACTACTTTTGGTGATAATGTGAAAGCCCTAGATTTAGTTAATAATCATAAAAAATGTGTACTTTGTTTTCATTTTTTTTATAAATGCGAAAGTAACCCCAGCATGCTCAGGCCGCTGAACCGATTTAGATGAATTTTGCTATGGAGACAGTTTGAGTCCCAAGAAAGGGCATAGGCTATTTTTTAATTCGACCCTCAAAAAGGTAAAATAGGGTTTGGTAGTTTGTGTGCCATAGGTAATGTTTTATAAATTATG